>NC_133369.1:34721180-34928603 GCF_049309525.1 Garra rufa
TTACTAACTGTATATTTGAGTTAAAGGGATAGTTCACCTGAAAAACGAAATAAATTTTGGAGGATCAGGATCACCATGCATCTCCATTATCTATGAAAAACACAACTCGGGCTCATGTTTTCTTCTCTATATGAATCCCCCACCCTAGATGTCTCCCTCCCTCCCTCCCTCCCTCCCTCCCTCCCTCTTGTCCACCCCTCCTGTATGGTGCTTATATGAAGGCACTGTATTGTTTGACCAACTTGGGAACTCTTTAGAAAGCTGACTATATCTGTGAAAAGACTAGCTCCACTGCCTCCTTTCACATGTATACATCCGTGTGTGTTTTTTGAGACACATATCTCCCCCCACGGGTCTTCTACAGGATGCTCCTGCCCAAGCGACTCCTCCTTTCCCCTTTTTAGTACGCTCGTCTCTTTGTTCACTCACAATCTGCATGTTAATTGTCACCAGCTGGATGGTCTAATGGACTCGTAAACATGGTGCTATAAAACAAGTTTTAAAACTTTTTGCATTTGTCTTTAACAATCTTTGGCATAACTGAACCAGATTAACCACTTTGTCTTTGGCAAAGAATCAGCAGCCTCAAAAGTAGATTAACTTGAATATATTTTGTCACTGTGCCACTAATGGAACCAGATACATTGTGGTAAATTAGCTCATGCACACCACTGGTAAAAGGGATCCATATGGAAATCACTGAAATATCAGGGTGTGTCCCGGGCTTCACCCTTTACTAATTGTTGGAAATCTTTTAATTAGACAAATATCTAAGGCCCTGTTTGCATTATATTAATGCCCATCCCAGATCCAATCATAAGTGAGCAGTCGAGGCCTATTAACGTAGGTATTAACGTGTCCCATATTTTGTCATAATTTATGGAAAAGACATTTCAAACCCATAAGACTTACAGTTGAAGTCAAAAGTTTACATACACCTTGCAGAATCTGCAAAGTGTTAAGAGGGATCATTTTAATTTATAAAAAATGACCCTGTTCAGAAGTTTACATACACATATGATTCCTAATACTATGTTGAGTTCCTTTTTGTCCTGAACAGTTAAAATGCCCACTGTTCTTCCGTTTTTCAGCATTTTTGTGTATTTCCCTGTTGAAAAAAACAGCATATGCTGCTTAGGTAGGTTTTGATGCTGGGATGCTTGATGCTGGTTCTAGCTGGTTTATGCTGGTCCTTAGCTGGTCATGTGCTGGTCCAGGACCAGCTTAAACCAGCAAAGGACCAGCATATACCAGCTTAGGACCAGCATAAACCAGCTAAAACAAGCATCCCAGCATCAAAACCTACCTAACCAGCATATGCTGGTTGAACCATTCCAGCAATGACTGTGATTTTGAGAATCATCTTTTCACACTGAGGACAACTGAGGGACTCATATGCAAACTATGCAAGAAGATGGGGGGAGGGGGGTAAATTAGGGTAAATGTAACTTGTTTTGTCTCCTGGGGAACATGTAAGTACCTTCTGTAGCTTCTGAAGGGCAGTAGTAAATGAAAAACAGGCAAAATGAGAAAAATGTACACATCCTCATTTTGTTCAAAAGTTTACATCCCTGGCTCTTAATGCATTGTTTTTCTTTCTGAAGCATCAGTGAGCGTTTGAACCTTCTGTAATACTTGCATATGAATCTCTCTTATGTAGATTTTTTTTCTTAATGTAGCTCCATCTAGTGTTTTTCTTTGATAATAATCTTTCTTTGTCATTTTATCCAAGAATGTGTCTAATTAGGCTGCTATGTGAAGCTGAAAACACGTTAAGGTGTTTTATTTTCCCAGTCCATTTAAAACAAAAGGATTTAATTAGCAAATATTCTATGATTACCTTTCTTGTTGTTTTTACAGAAAAAGTATTCAAATAAGTTATCTAGAAACATGGTCAGTGAGCTATCGCTGACTCAGAATTCATTGAAATTGACTGGTTAATGAGTCTGATCCCAACCAGCCATGCACCGGCTCCAGTGCTACAACTACTCCAATGTGTAAGTGCCAAAAAAGTTGGCAGAACTCAATTTACCTCAGTCTGGAATTTAAACAGCTCTCTTGACTATAATCAGATTCTGACGCCGCAGTCTCTACTTTCACAAATACGGTTAGCATTAGTTTAATCAGCTGATTTCCCACACAGTAATAAAATACAGTACATTTGATGCAGTGTTCCCATGGCTGCTGAGTCAGTTTGCATTGCGTTCTGCACTTGCTGAATGTACTGAGTGCAGCAGGCGGGGCTGAAGGAGCTGTTCTACTGAATCATTCATTTCTCAGAGATGTCTGAGATGAGTCTCAGGCCCACTTCATGGGTCTCTACCTGAGAAACATACCAGATTAAAATTTTAATATTTTAGAGTATATAAAAACAACATGCTTTTATAATTCAATCCCTCGTTTTTGCTTTTTAGAACTGTTTACTTGCCTCATATCCTGAAGAAAGGTTAAAGTATAGGTTCCTGTATTTGCTCTCTCTCAGGATTTCTCGACAATTAACAGTTAAACTTTCTCATGTCTGCTTTTGGCTCATCTCTAAAAGACAAATTCCTCTTTTCTTAGACCAAACAGTTACTTTTTTGAAGAATACCCTGCTCATTCTTTTCAATATGAAAGTGATAGGGCTGTCAGTACACATGACTCACTATATTCAAAGTCTTCTGGTTCATTCTGGCTCACCCGTGGCACATTCATGTGAGTAAGTGAGAAAAGTAGCAATGTCTGGTTCATGGAGAAATCATTCTTTTGATTACCAACCTTCAACATTGAAATAATGTCAGTTGTTTCAACATAAAAGAAAATGCAGAAATAGAGTTTGAAACACGGCAACAAAAAACTTGTTACAAATAAATGTTGAAATTTTAAGATGATGTACAAAAATTAAGATGTTGAAACATATCATTCCCAAATTGTGATTCAGTGATTTAACCTTTATCTATGATGTTGACTCACCCATTAATAAATGTTGAAATGCATGCTGGGTTTCAATTAATTTATTGATTCAGTTCATAAAAATGGTTTGAATCATATGCTAATGAATTAAACTGGGATGACTCAGATGGTGCAGTCGCTGAGCTGCAGATTTTTTATGATACTTGATACTGTAGGTTTGGAAGGACATGAATGTGAGTACATAATTACACATTTTTGTGCTTTACAAATCTACAGGTGTTTTTCTTCTGGAGTGCCTGCATAACTCCCTGTCTGGGACAGTTATTTTCTGAAACATACTCCTGCAGTCACACTGGTGGGTGGTTGAGAATAGACAGTGGATTTGCAAAGTCCAAAAAAAGGATCAAATTGGCTCTTTTGGTTAAAAAAGATGCCAAATACAGATTGCATTTGCCCTATGTAAATTGTTTAGATTTTTATCCACTTGTTTGTTGTAGCACCCTCTGCTGGATTTACAAAAATATGCTTCTTTAAATGTAAGTGTTGCCATTACAGCAGGCCACCTGAATGTACGGTTGAAGGAATAATAATTTACACAAAAATTTAGTAAAATCCAAACCTATGACAGGCTAAAATATGAGTAAGGTGTGTGATTTGCAAACAAATAAATAGGTGCAGTTAAACAAAACAAACAAAAATGTTTTATGGTTTTTCCATCAAGCTTTAAATCTCCAGCCCCCATTCACTGTAATTCCATGGAAGTGAGTGACAAGAATATATGTGAACTTGTCCTTTAAATTACTGAGTTTATGACCTTAGATTTAGAAGTACAGTTAGAATGATATAGATGACATCGATGATATATAGATGTTTGGCAGAAATGTAGTTCAGAGTGCCGTTTTGTCATGCTGTTAATTCATGTTCAATTAAAATAACCTGTCAATCACTATTCTCTCTAGAGCAATAGACCTGCTTGTCAAGTTTCAAAACATAGTTGGGGTTCAGACAGAGGACAGTGAGCACATCCCACAAACTAGCAGTATGAAAAAAACAAAACTGTGGCTTTTTAAATCAACACTATTTGTGGATTTTTTTTTTTTTTTAATTAAATGTTTGCGCACAGCCAAGAAATTATGAATTATGAAGAAATTTTACCATGGTGGTAAAAGGGACAAAAACTTCACTCTCAACCTCTATGTGCTAAAGCCTGAGTGTGAATGTATCTTAGCTCTCCAGGATCTCTAAGTAGAGAAGGGGCTTACCTGTCTCTATTAATAAATAGGGATCAGCTGATTATCTGATGGGTTTTCAAAAAAAGGTCTTTCAGAGGGCACATACACAGGGTGTCAAGTAAAACATAGAAAAGATAAAAATAAAATATAAGTAGATGCATATATATGTTCAGATACACTTAATAAAAAGTTAATCTCTAAGAGTGTAGACTATGCTACAGCATGTGAGTGTATTAAATTGCCCTCTAGTGGTGTAATCAAAAAATGCATCTCTGAAAGTTAAATTGTGTGTGATAGTTCTAGTCTAGGATACCTTTTGCTTACCATGTTGCAAACATGATAAAATACCCAGTATAGTAATGGCTGTGACATAAAACAACTGTTAACTGTTAACTAACACACTCGATATTTGGTATATATTATATCTGATAGTATTTAGTGCATCTGATGTGTTTTTCTCTCTGCCAGAAGATGACGTGGATCTGGAGGCTCTGGTGAATGACATGAACTCATCTTTCGAGAGTCTGTACACTTCTTGCAGTGTGCAGACTGAATCCACTCCACTGCTGCACAACGGCCAGCCGCACCGCCCTGCCGCCTATCATTCGGTCCCTCAGCCCACTTCCCCACACCAGAGACTGCGCCGGTCCCAACCCATGCACATTCTCGCTGTCAGGTGAAAAAGACCTACACATATATCCACACTCACTGTGGCCCCAAAAAATAGTTTGGACTGGCCAAGCGCATGAATGTCATTGTATTATAGACAACAAAACATCAAAGTATCATCAGAAAGACAGCACACTTCAAAGCAAGACATTTAACATTCACTTTTTCCAGCTTTTAATGTTTACACTGTTATACGGTAGGAGGCATTATTACACATCTTCTGAAAGAGTATTAAATCTCTGGATAAAACACAGGTGAAGAAGACCGAGAAACAAGTGATCGTGTATATAAGCAGATGCATATGTATGTAACGAATTAAATGTTGACCTAGGAAGAGGTTATAGGAGTGTGCAATCTTTGGGGGTGTTGATGGAAGCAATCTGCTATGTCTATGTTTTGATCATTGTTCTGAATGCGAAAGACATACCAGTTCATTGGAAATACGTGCTTGTGGAAATTTTTTTGCAGTGCCAATATTATGTACCTTAGTGCATGTTTCGCAACAAGGGAGTGTCGCTAAAAGGTTAATGCTCTGTTGTGTTGGAAAATACCCCCTACACCAAATCCTGATAGTGTTGACACATGCAAAAGTGATATATAAACACATTCACTGATGCAACCGTGCTATTTTAACTTCCTTATACAGGTCTTTGAGCTGCTATATACAGTGCCTTGCAAAAGTATTCATACCCCTTCATTCTTTTCACATTTTGTTATGTTGCTGACTTATGTTAAACTGCTTTAAATTACTATTTTATTTTCCCACATCAATCTACATCTATACACCATAATGACAAAGCAAAAAACAGGTTTTTAACATCTATGAAAACGTATTAAAAATAAAAAACTGAAGAAGTGAGGAATAGCAGATAATTTCCAAAAGCTTCTTGCATCATACTCCAAAAAACTCGAGGCTGTAAAGGTGCTTTAACTGAGTACTGAGTTAAGATTATGGATACTTATGTACTTAATGTACTTATTTCAGTTTTTATTTTTAATAAATTTACAAAGTTGTGATAATTCTGTTTTTGCTTTGTCATTATGGTGTAGTAGAGATTGATGTGGAAAAAAAAGTAATTTAAAGCAGTTTAGCAGAAGGCAGAAACATAACAAAACATAAAAAAAATAAAGGGTATGAATACTTTCGCAAGGCACTGTATATATTCTTTTGGCATATTGCATGTTCTGATATTCATACAACAAAATATTCTGACAGCCATAAAAATTTTGTGAAAAATATTAAAAAATGCTGCTGTTGGAAATTTAAAATAAGGGAGAGAAAGAGTTAGGAAGTTAATTGGTCTGAAGCTATTAAAACTTTTTTAAAAATGAAGACAAAATGTATTTGACAATTAATTGTTGTTTATCATTAAGGGAACATGTTCCTAGTGACTTCATTAAAAAATCATCTTGGGACCAGTTGCTAAAAAGTCACGGTGAAATCTGATCAGAATAAAGTTAGTAAGTTAGAAAAGGTGTTAGTTTGCAGATGATACTTTGATGTTGTGTTATTAAACAGCAAAAATCAGACCTTTTTAAATGTTGCGTATAGTAAGTGTCCAAGTACCTTTAGAAAGCACTTCATAAACACACAGCAATAACAGAATAACGAAAGCAGTGCAAATTACATTAAAACTTAATAGATTTTTCCAAAACAACACTGCAGTCACTTTCGGCTTGGCTTTCTTTGTCTCCATCAAGAGTGGCGCTCCTGTTATTTCATTGCTCTGTTGTACTAAAACCTCTGAGAATAAATGGTTTCCAGTTGGTGAGCGTGTTTTTCCCTCTCAGCTGTGGATCAGAGCAGGAAGTTGAGCATAACGAGCTTGTGAACGAGGGTTCACTCAAGCAAAGGTTCATTCAGAGGTTACCGTTCAGACTTTAGCTCTAAATTCCATATCACACACTCCCTCATGCTCTAAAATCCATGGCATGGATGTCTGTGTTTCAGTTTTCTCTGAAGTCCCCACTTCAAAAGGACTCCCCATCTCCTGACTTCAAAAAATGGCCCTAAATGCTAATGTTGCCCAAAGCTTCGCCCAAACCATTCTCGGCAGACAGTAATACCCTCAGTGCAAGCTTGCAACACAAGGTTCTTTGTGCATTTCATGTCTGTAATATAACCCTAATTCTGAGATTTTACTTTATTTTTGCCAGAAGACTTCAGGAAGAGGAGCAACAGTACCGAACGTCCTCTCTACCTGCCATCCCCAACCCCTTTCCTGAGCTCTGCAGCCCAGCGAGTTCCCCTACGCTCAGCTCTGGCTCCTTACCTCAGTGTCAGCCCTCAGGCAAATATGTAAGAGACCCTTTGTTCTCATTCCTCTTTCTTAGTTTACTCAAAAATGAATCACCCCCTATATCATTCCAACCCAACATAATTTTCTCTCTTCCATGGAACACAAAAGGATAAATTCGAAAGAATATTTGTGCTTTTCAGGAGCTCATTTTCAAGAATCATTAATTTATAGTGACCACTGTCATGCTCCAAAAACCAAAAAAAAAAAAAAAAACAGCATAAGAGTAGTCCAAAAGAATTTCTGATTCATATGATAGCTTAGTGTGAGGAACACATTGAAATGTAATTTTTTTTTTTTTTGCTTAAAATCTGTTGGCTTTAATTTGGTGCATCAATGTGCTTTTATTAGAATTTAAATGCAAGTGCAAATGATATTTAAGAGAGGGAAAAACAGCTACCATTTCAGTCTGTTAGTTTCACAAAGTCTCAGATTTTTTTGTTTGTTTTTTAAATTAATTTATGTTTTTTTGTGGAATTTGACAACTAGTGTCAGTATGGACTATCATTTATGGAAAAGAGTTGCAGAAAGTTCTTAAATCTTGTCATTCTTTTTGTGTCTAATGAAAAAATTAACAGCACACTGGGTCTGAACAACATTAAGGTTAAAGGTGCCATAGAATGCATTAATACAATATTTTAAATTGTTCTCTAATATCGACATAGAAGGTATATGGCATAGGAAAGGGCAAAAATTCTCCAGAAACGGTTTTACAGGTCCATTTACAACCCTAGGATTTGTCCCTAGAATTAAATGGTCTGTTATTACCTTATTCGGAAGGTTCATGAATAATAATGATGAGCTTTGCTCTGATTGGCTGTTTCACAGAGCGGCTTATTTCAGTAGCTGGCACATGGAGGAAAATATATATTTAATCACGGAGCCAGAGCCGCTATTAATATGCGGGTCATTGAAACTGCCGTTTTGAATGCACAATCATTTTACTTTCACTTTTGAGATTTGCAATTGCACGTGCTCTCTGTAACTTTATACTACAGCGGCAGTATTTACCACATATTTTACAAGTTTAGATGCTTGTTAGTGATGCTCAGGATCTGTAAATCATTCGCCATCATCCACGCAGTCATCTCTACTTACTCTGTTTCTGTGGTAGTGAAATCTTATGTACTGCAATGTAACAGGCTTCTGCTAGTAAGAAGCTAACCGTGTCCCTTTAGTGTCTCGCCTTATTTTATTAGAACAGGTTATTTCTTTTCCTTGCGTTTCTGAATACAGACACCAACCCTTCCCTGCACTTAACATACCCTGCACAACCTGGAACATAACATTTATTCCCGTGATCTGCCATTTTCGCCATTGTCCTCACTTTGTTTTTTTTTTTGTTTTTGTTTTTTCACAATAGCCTAGCTGCAGAACTTCTGATGATTCAGCTATGCAAATGTTGGGGGCGTGACTATTAATGATCGCGACTATAACGTCATAGTCACTGTTATGTTAGGATTAGCCTATTTTCAGTGGTCTTTTGCAAACACCAGATTTATATAAGAAGGTGTTTGAGACTCACGATATGTCATGTCCATATACAGAACTGTTATTATTACTATGCCAAGGTAAATACAGTTTTTCATTCTATGGCACCTTTAAGTAAATAGTGAAAGATGATTATTTAGTGATATTTTAAAAGCCCTTTCAGTGACTTTTATTAGATTTTTAGATGTTACTGCTAGGACAGCATGGGCGTTGTAATTTTGAATGTGCTGAAATGCAGTTCAGTGGGGTGTATTGCTTTAACATGTGTCCAGACACTGGTTTCCCAAGAAACGTGTCACTTCCTGTACAGTGTGACTCATATATTCTTAGAGTAAGACTTACAGCTCACTTACAGTAGTAATAAAAAGTTATGTATGTCTTGAATGTCCCCTAAAACATAATCATATCTTCATCCAAACCATAATAAAATCCTTTTGGGAATTTGTAATGAACTTTTAGTCGTTAACGGGATATGACAGATGGGAAGTGGCAAGAAAATACTGTGAAAAAAGAAGAGGTGTGACCGGGAAATGATGGAAGACAGATTTAAACTCAAATTGCTCACATACAAGGACCACCATGTAACTTATCCTCACAATACTAGACCGTAAGTTTGTCGTTTTTAAGATAGTCGTATGTGTGCATGTGTGTCTGTGATAATGTGCCGGCACTTGTACGTGTTTGTATACATTGCATGTACATTGTTTGGATCTCTGTGTGAGAGCATCTGTTGTGTGCGTGTGTGTACTGTATATATAGCTATCTCTGGACCCCTGGCTGTCACGTGTGAACTGACTGAGGCCCTGATATATTCCTGGAAAGCCTTGTCATTGCTCCAGGCTAACCACCTCCATATGGGGCCACGGTCTGTTACCGTAACACAGTCCCTATATTACCGTAAAAATCGCTACAGACATTAATCAATTACCCTAATCCCTCCCTCTTTACTTTTATTGTCCTGTGGATGGAACCCAGTAGGGGTCTAAGTGTTAGAGAAGGCTTTTGGTCTGCCCAAAAGAGAAAACAACCTGGAAGAATGCCTGGAAGTCATTTAAAACAGCTGACAAATCTTCAGTGACTGATGATGTCCATAAATGTAATCAAGATATCAAGCACATTGCCTGTTGTTTGTATGTGAAGTGAATAGCGGACATTATTTTGGAATATTTGTTGCAGGACCTTCAAACATGTGATCCGACGTGTTTACAAAAGATGTGAGCACCATGTCTCAACAAATCAGAATTAAATTACCTCAATTCTAATTAACCAGGGTGTGCAAATAGATGTGCTGATTGAGGTGTATTATGTAGTGTGTATATTTTTGACATGGCTTTTTTTTTTTTGCAAACCAATGTGGTGCAAACCAACATTTTTTTCTCCCTACCATGGAAAATGAAAGTAGAAAATTCTGAAGAATATTATAGTGACCACTGTCTTGCTGTCTTGCTCCAAAACCCACAAAAAGACCATAAAAGTAGTTTAAAAAGAAGCCCTCTGAATTAAAAATGTTCATAGCTCCACCTCACAGCCAATAGTCTTGTGTAAAGTTATATGCAGCTTGGTACTTCCAGTATATCTTGATGCAACGTTGGTCACTTCCAGTGTAGACATGATGTAAGGCAGTAAAACTAGATTGAGAAAGAATGGGAGATTTTTTTTTTTTTGTATTGAGTAAAGCCATGTCTCACCACCTGTGTGGAATTTGGCTCATTTGTTTCAGGTTCACTATTCACATCTCTTTATGATGTGTTTTATGTCAGTGTAGTATTTTTAAATCACTCACAATAAATCACCTCTTCACAAAAAATGTGGACATTCCCCACAATGTGAGAATCAGACAGTCTAGCAATATGTATCAGGTTTTATAGATATGTACAATTGTGTATTATCGGCGTAAAAATGAAAATTAATGTCATATGTGCAAAAAATATGACCATAAGGTAAAATATAAATTGTAAATAAAAGTGGACCCAACACTGATCCCTGTGGAATACCATGAATAACTGTGATGGGTTTTTAATTTAATTTCAGTGCATTATTTGATTTCACATTTAACTTAAGTGTGAAGTTTCTTTTTTTTTTTCTGCTGACAAAAAAAAAAAGACATTTTGAAGATTGTGTGTCACCAAACCATTGATGGTTACCATTCACCCCCTCCCCATACTTTGGAAGTCAAGGAGGACCATCAACTGTTTGGTTACCTATATTTTTCAAAATATCTTATTTTATGTTCAACAGAAGATAGAAACTCGTACAAATGTAGAGCAACTTGAGAGTAAGTAAATGATGACACAATTGTCATTTTTGGGCAAACTATCCCTATAATTATATGTAATTTCACAGTTGCTTCTTTTGTCTTTGAAATATGATTAAAGCGTCCTGCTGAATATACCGACAAGCATTTAAACTAAAATACTTTAATGCCATTTATTTAAATATATTTTTAAGTAAACATTTTAATTAATAAAGTTGCAATTTAGCACATTTAAAATATTAACTTTAAATGTAAAATCAAATAACAAATGACATAATAAAAATGAAAACAGGTGCTTTACATACATTTGTCAGAGCAAAAGATTGCTAAAACATAATTAATAAAAATGTATGTCAAAGTAGAACTTATAATTTATTACAAATTGAACTTTTTGAGACACTTAAAGTACACTCATAAGTGTAAAGTAAAAAGGTATATATATATATACAGCTTTATAAGTGATTTGAAGTATGCTAAAAGTACACATTTAAAGCAATCAAGCATACTTCTTTTTCACACAGTTGTGGTTTCTTTCCATAGAATGAATGCCACATTGAAACTATTAATTGCCATTTATGCTGTTACATTCCTGCCATCATACTCAAGTTTGGCATGTGTTTTCAAATACACTTTGGGAGCACTGTAAGTGTCTGCAGAGTGTTGTATAGAGGCAACATATTGCATTCCGAAAATAATGTGTGTTATGAAGTGGGTTTCTGGACTCTTTTACATGCTACCTTCCCACAGCTGCCTCTGGTTTGCACCCCCTGGATAGATTTTCTCCAATGCACGCTCAAAGAAGTGCAGATGTCTGACGGCCTGCTTGCCTGGTAAGAAACAAGACGTTTTGTGTTTACAGAATTTTCCGAGCTGCGGGCACTTTTTGACAGGCCCCCATTGCACTCCCAGATCCCACGCGGAAGGCACGCGAACCAGAGCGCTTCCCCAAGCCAGCAGGCCCTTTGACAGCAACAAATTCAGAAATCATAGAAATTTCATGTGTCTTCTACTCAAGTTTAAAGTTTATTTGTAACAAACTTAGCTGAGTTTATTCCATTCTAGACTCTTCCGCCCTTATCAGAAATACAACGACAGCACGGCGAGAGGGGGGAAGAAAGAGATGGAGAGAGAGAGAGTAACACGTAGGCTTTAATCCATTTAAAGCACTCACTGACATCAGGTTCTGGCACCCAACGAGAAGGCCTGGAACTGAAATAAGGGGATGAGCAATATGCTTAATAGTATCTTACCTCACTTTAATGTGTTGATGCATTTTTACTCTAGGGTGAGGTAAGCGGCTGGAAATAACCCAGAACTGGGAAGGGCTCGCAGGCTCATCAAGCCCACACAATACGGCACAACTTGAGATAGGATGAGGAGAAGTGCTTACTGTGTTGGGTTTGCTGTAGACGCTAAGGTGTGGTATGGGCAGAGGTTGCCAATTGGTCTGAGGTCATTGTATCTGTTTCTGTTATAGCAGGAGGTGATATTTAAGCAATATCACATGAGCAGAATGCCGTTATTCCAAATATCAGAATGGGTACAGCCGTGCTAATATTCAGACCAACAGCATGATTTATCTGTTTTTGCTCCACCAACGAATAATGTAATTCATAATGTCATTCAAGCAAGACAGTAGTGGTGTTTTGTATCCGAGTAAATCAACATTTTTGAGTGAATCAGTTCAGTGAATGATTCAATGACAGCCATTTGTTTTGTTCCTGAATGAATCAGCATTTTGAAAAAATTGGTTTAGTGAATAATTTAATAAATTGTTCCCAATTTATCGGTCTTTCTTCTGTGAAACACAAAAGAAGATATTTCAAAGACAGTTTTTTAAAAATTATTCTTTTGTATTCCACATTAAGTCCAACAACAACACTCCCAATAATAATGTTTGACTACCAGGTTAAAATTCATCTGTTGGACCTCACACAGCCAATCAGAAATGCTACTTTCCTACTGTAAATATTTGTACTGGCAAAGTTTAAAATCTTTTTTGGTGCAATGATTTCATGTTTCATTAGTAAGCAGTACTCTGATGCTGTCATGCATCAGCATTTATATTACACATGCAATGTAGCCATCTGCATTCCTGACAAAGTGTGGTTTTAGTAATGTGATCATAATTTTTCCAAGATGCATTGCATTCCAAGACCCTCTTTCCATTGTAGCTATTCCAGGGGTTATGTGTCGTTCTCAATGGTGATGACTAAAATCTTGCAGGCCTTGAATCTACAAAGTTTTGACACCTCAAAGGTTTAGCTGCTATGGTTGTGGTTATACCACCATGCAAGCCATGTTATGTGTGTACATGTTATCACACCATTCATCCAAACATGTTGCCCTATGATGCCAAGACAGTACGGACCTTTATTTCAGAGAAGTGCTGTAATCCATTTCCTGATCCTCCAGCTTTGTGCACTGAACTCACAACTGGTTCATCTCATTGTCTTAGAGGGGTAAATATAACCTCTGGTATTCTGAGGAACCCCAGGGCCTATGCTTGTTCAGAGCAGAGTTCCTTGTGTGTTTCTTATTGTGACAGATAAAAAGACAGGTGTCAGAAATATACCCGCTGTTTCAGAGACATATAGTGCCTTGCGTATTCATACCCCTTCATTTTTTCATGTTTTGTTATGTTGTTGCCTAATGTTTAACTGCTTTAAATTACTTTTTCCCCACATCAGTCTAGACTACATATATCATAATGACAAAGCAAAAACAGAATGGTCACAACTTCGGAAGTTATTAAAAATAAAACACTGAAATAAGTACATTGCACTCAGTAATTACCTGATTAGCTTTGCAGATCAGGATTTCGCAATTACCTGCCATTCTTCTCCTCGCCTGTTCACCATTTAAGCTCTGTCCACTTGGATAGAAACATTTAATTGGGTTCCACTCAAGGACATTCACAGAGTTGTCAATAAGCCACTCTTGCTGTGTGCTTAGGGTCATTGTCCTGTTGGAAGGTGAACCTTCTGCCCAGTCTGAGGTTCTGAATGCTCTGGATTGGGTTCTTTAGGTGCTTTGTTTCAAATTCCAAGTGGGTGTTCATGTGTCTTCACTGAGGAGAGGATTGAGTTTGGCCACACTGCTAAAGCCCAGATTGGTGGAGTGTTGCAGTCTTGTTTGTCCTTGTGTAGGTTTCTCATGTCTCCACATATGATCATGGAGCTCAGCTAGAGTAACCATCATGTTCTTGATCACCACTCTAACCAAAGCCCTTCTCCATAGCCATAACCTCTTCCATTAAGGGTAATGAAGACTACATGCTTCTTTGAACCTTCAATGCAGCATATGTTTTTTCTGAACTTTTCCCTAGTTGTGTGGCTTGTGGCTTTATTTTTTACCTCTGGTAAAAATAAGTTTTTTCTCTGAAATAAATTATTAAAAATAAAAATAAGGCATGTGTGCCTTTCCAAATCATACCCATTCAATTGAATTTGCCACAGCTTAACTTCATTTAAGTTTTTTATTCTTAATAAATTTGCAGGATGTTAAAAGCCAGTTTTCCAAGATGGGTTCCATTCGGAACAGGCCTTGCAAAAGTCGATCAAAAAAATTGAGTACTTCTATGCGTCAGGTGCAGAACCTGGCTTAATAAAAAAAAAAACAGATGCATAAGTGCTGCCAGCATTGCTCTTAAGGTTGCAGAAGTAGAAGGTCAGCTTGTCAGTGCTCAGACCATACACCGAACACTGCAACAACTCGGTTTGCATAGGCGTTGTCCCAGATGGAAGCCTAATCTGAAGCTGGCTCACAAGAAAGCCCACAAACAGTTTGCTGAGTACCAAGAAAATTGTGTCTTGCCTATAGTCAAGCATGGTGGTGGTAGCATCATGGTTTGGGTCTGCATGAGTGCTGCTGGTACTGGGGAGCTGCAGTTCATTGAGGGAAACATGGATTCCATTATGTACTGTACATTCTGAAGCAGAACATGATGCCTTCCTTCCAGAAACTAGGCCGAACGGCAGTTTCTCAACATGATAACGACCCCAAACACACCACCAAGATGACAACTGCCTTGCTGAGAAAGCTGAAGGTGAAGGTGATGGGATGGCCAAGTATGTCTTCAGACCTGAACCCTATTAAGCACCTGTGGGGCATCCTCAAGCATAAGGTGGAGAAGCACCATGTGTCTAACATCCAGCAGCTCTGTGATGTCATTATAGAGGAGTGGAATAGGATCCCAGCAACAACCTGTGCAGCTCTGGTCAAGTCCATGCCCAGGTTGATTAAGGCAGTGCCAGATAAACATGTTGCTAACACAAAATATTGACACTTTGGTCATGTTCTCACTTTTGTTGCCAGCTATTTTGACAATGATGGCTGTATGTTGAGTAATTTTCTGGGGACAATAAATCATTGTCCCTAGTTGTATTATTATAATACCATGGTATTCTTTGACGTACATTGGAGTACATCATAAATACTATGGTAGTCACAAAATAGCATGGCTTTTTTTATTTGTTTTTATTTTATTTATTTTATTAATTTTGGAAACATACTATGGTAATACAGTGCCTGTTTTTTACATTTTGTTATGTTGCTTCCTTATATTAAACTGCTTTAAATGTATTTTTTCCACATCAATCTACACTCCATACACTATAATAGCAAAGCAAAAAAAAAACTCTGACCCTGACCACTGTAGTGTAACTCGGTTTCAGGGTGTTACTGAACCTCTAATTGCCTTGGCCATCTTTGTGGAGAGCAATAATTCTAATTCTCAAATCTCAAGAAAGTTCTTTGCCATGAGATGCCATGTTGAACATCCAGTGATCAGTATGAGCGAATTGTACTTAAAGCCCCTAATTTTAACTGCTCTAATACAAGATACACAACTTTGCATGGTCCTGTCAAGTAGACAAAAACAAAAAAATAAAAATAAAATAAAATAATACTGTGGCAGTACCATGGTACATTGATGTTATTGGGTTGTAATAGACCTACGATTGTGTTTTGAAATATAACATGATACTAAAATTTTTGTACCATGGTATTGTTTTGCATGATATACCATAGTATTTCCAACAATACCAACAGTACAATGGAATTGTTTGTAAATTATAGTTATAGGTAACACTTTAATAGTCCACTTGACCGTAAGTTACTTTGCAACTACATGAAACAGTCATTAGAGTATTAGCAAACTGTCTGCTTAATATCTGCTGAAACTTTATTTTGATGGTCTCCCAACAGACATTCCACTGACTTATAAGTAACTTTGCATGGACATGTCAATTTATTTGACTAACGCTAACCTTAACCTAATAGTCTACTAAAACTCTAATAGTCTAATGAGAGTAAGTTGACATGTTAATGCAAAGTTACTTACATTTAGTAGAATGTCTAAAGTGGACTATCAAAATAAAGTGGTTATACCATGGTAATATGTGTTTTAGTACTTTTAGAAATGCAGGGTTGCTATGTGACATGTTACTTAAAAGACAGAAATTACATGATCAACAAAAAATGAGCTCAGATCTGAGCTGTGTGTAGGATCCTGAAATGTTATTTTTAGAAATGTTTGTCAGGTGTTCCTATTATATTGCAGCTAAATTACATAGCAAGGAAGAACTGTAACACCTAAGTGTATTACAGATAGCTTTTCACCCTCCCGTCACCCTTGTGATGATGCAGTATGTGCCGGTTTAAGCCGGCAGTGTGTGTGTGTGTACGTGTCACATCACACATCCAGGTGAGCTCTTGGGCATAAAATCCTTGGAGTGGATTTGATTCTCTCTGCTGGGCTGATACCAGTCACAGCAGAGCTGTTGACAGATGCTGGTTTGGAGTAGGGCTGGGCGATATGGCAAAATTGTAATCTTGATAATTTTTTCCCCATATTGAACGATAACGATATATATTTCGATATAAGCTGTTGATGTTGCCAGCTTTAAAATAGTATCCCAACAATGACTAAAGCCACAAAAATTAAAGGGTTCATTGAATTACATTTTAAAGTATAGTTTATTAACAAAAACAGATTACAGATTTGGCCTTAACTTAAAACACCTTACTAAAATAAATTAAAAAAATAAAAGTTGTGACAGAGTATGGTAAATGAGAGTAAATGTACAAAATGTAAACATAAAATGATTGTAAAAACATAATTTGTAACAATTATTTATTTATTTATTATTATTAACACAATTGTTTATTTTCTCTATTATAGGTTGAGCTATTTAAATTAGAGGCAACCACTGCATTTTGAAACACTCTACAGTATAAATAACAAAAAATTACGACACGGTTCTTTCTTAATCGTATTAAGTGCAGACAATTCAGCCATAATCTAAGTAGGCTACTCTCTAGAATATTCAAAGTGCAAATAGAGACCGAATATTTCAAGCATGATACAGAGCTATAGACATACACAACCTATCATAGCCTACATACTACTAACAGCCTAGATATGTCATGTAGCCTAATTTGCGTGCATTGGGGAGTCACTCTCTAAACAAGGGGGATTAAAATTGCTTTTGAATGCGCGTGCGTTTTTTGCTTTCGGTTTCAGTTTTAACAATCGCGCCAAACTCTCAGCTGAGCTGAGAGTCACTTTTTAGATAGCCAAACCACTTAATGGAATTCGTGCTACCTTTTTGTCGACAATTTCAACATCTTTGGATAATAACTCGAGGTTAGTTTCACTTTCGTCGCTGCTTCCACTCTTTTTTTTTTTGTCGTCCTGGTGTTAAGTTTGCTTTGCAAAGTGCGGTAGGAAATGAACTTTGTACTTTGACATGCACACGCACGCTGCACGCTGCACGCTGATTGGCTGTTGTGCATATTTCTGCTGTGTGATTGGCTCTTAGATTAATCCATATCGAGCAAAAAATGCCTAGATCTCATCATCGTTATTAACATAAATTTTATCGCGATTCGATATGATATCGTTTATCGGCCCAGCCCTAGTTTGGAGACTGGCCAGGCTGTGGTTTAGTCTAAGGCTTCTCCAGAGTCAGAGAGCCAATTTTATCCTTTAGCCCACTGAGCAAGTCACAACCTGCTTGGATTACTGGCTGCTAAGTACAGTCGTGACTGAGAACAGTGATTTAAGCAGTTCCTTCAGAAACGACACCAATTAAAACAAGCCGTAGAGTCAACTCTGCCAATATGCTAATGCTGTCTTGCTGGGGTGCACTGCCATAAACCCTTGTCCTAAAGGTATCTTGACCCCTGTGAACCTGAAAACAGCCCAACCTGATTCCCTGACCCAGAGACTAAAGCATATTCCTGAACATGACCTGCCGTCTCATTGTAACCTGTAAATATTACTGAACTATACTAGAGAAATATAATTTCTTATGGTGTTTACAGGGTCATATTTAATCAATCTAGATTGCAAGGTTCACACTGTAGAGATATAGCATTGTAGTTTTCAAACAATTATCTGCAAATGACTCTTAGTTCCTCACTATTTTCCTTATTGTTTAAATCCTTCCCATTCACCAGGGTTAGTGATTCTGCCCTGAACTGCTTTGTCAGCATTTTGAAGACTTATAGCTGAGGAGCTCAGAGTTGTCAGCATAGAGCAGCTGGATTCATGCAGGTCACGCATACGGCATGTAGCCATCAGGCTTTAGGCTCTCATCTGGAGTGCAGGAATGCATGTCTTTCAGAGGAAAAAAAAAAAAAAAAAACTAGGACAGAGAAAAACAGACTGCAGCAAAGCCAAAAATGTGTATATGTGCCTTTTTGTCAGCTTTCTAATTTTTTTGAATAGGCAAATTCTAACAAGTAACTTAATTTTGTACAGCAGTTATGTCCAAAAAACAATGAGCAAAAGAGAGTTAGAGAAGGAAATGGCAAGCACTTTATAAACGTTTTAGAGCGCATGCAATGTTCAGAACTCAAAACTTTCATATTAGTTTTTTTGTCTACTCAAAGTGTTTTGGAAAGATATGTTGGCAAATAACAGTCCAATCCATCAAACACACTGTACTTTTAGCCCTCACAGCGCTACCCTGACTAAGGTCTATCACAAAGACTTAGTGAAGCAGAGTGGACAGTACTGTACAGAATTCCGTGTTTTAAATGTGAAAGCACTTTCACCTTTGGCCTCATTCTTCTGCTGGCTCAGTTTGAGAACCTCATTCCAGTCAGTTCCTCACCCCATTCAAAATACGAGTACTCTGGTTAATGATGGCTTAGAGCTGGACCCCTCAAAAAGTTTCAGCTGTATCAAAGGCCATAGGTTAACTGTTTAATCCTTGGAGGAAATTTTAAAAGAATTTATAGAAATATATCCACTCTCAGTATGTGGCTCACAGATATTTCAGTACTTGTTGGGACAAAGAAGTTTGTTTAATCTGAAGATGATTGAGTTGCTTTGCCATTATTTTTTCTCATCAGCAAACATGATATTTGACAAGCTGGAAAATGTAATATATGACCCTTTAAACCGATGTGATTGATGTGGTGCCTGAGCAAGACAAGCCAGTCTTTTGAAATGTTTTATAGCTTTGTCCCACATCACCATCTGTTCATGAAAGAACAACCAAAAAATGGGCCTTTGACCATTGCTCATTCCTAATTCAGAACATTTGTTTAAGAAATAGTTTATTTAAAAATGAAAATTCTGTCATCATTTACTCACTTTCATGTCGTTCCAAACTTATAATGGCTTTCATTAATTTCTGAAATGCAACAGAAGATATTTTGAAAAATGTTTCGGCCGGTTTGGTCAATATTATAAAGTCAGTGATCACTTTGAATGAACAGTTTGAAATTTAAGTATAAACAGATCTAAAGTTTATCCACTCTCAAATCTGGAGCACCCTTAAAGGGCATAGTAATGGGGAAACAATTATATGGGAGGAAAATTATATTTAAGTTATTTTGTTTGCTTGCAGAACTTTGTGTTCCCCAAACAAGAACGACTAATTTACGTTCTTCAAGTGAATTTAAAACTGGTGATGGAAATAATGATGAAAGCATTTCAATGCTTTTGTGAGTCAAAACAGAGTTTCTTAGGGAAATGCAATACTTTTTACGAGAGAATACAAAAGTTCCCTTCCGGAGGGGACTCTACGCTGCGTCGTTATTCAGGACACTATGGGAACTGCCTTCAGCGTGACCGGTTCTGAAGCTCTTATAAAACAACGGCAATGAACTTGACATTGACCGGCGCCAGCCCATGACGTCATTAACAAGGCGCCTACTAGTATAAAAGGGCGCTTGTGGATACATCAACCATCTTTTTGTTCTTCAGATCACCTTGTTCTAAGCGTGAGTATGATGGCAATGCCCGGAGTTAAGCAATTTAGAAAGTGTGCTGATCCGTGTCCGCGGAGTCTGACACCGGATGATTCACACAGTTTGTGCGTTATATGTCTGGGTGAGGAGCACGCGCGCTCCGTCCTTGAGGGGGCGGAGTGCGTTCATTGTGAGGGCTTTTCGATTAAAAAGCTCCGCTCTCGTTTGTCCCTTTTCTCGAGGGAATCGGGACATCCACCTGCCCCACGCGGCTCTGGTCCCGCGGCAGCCGAGGCTGCCCGGCGGCTGAGATCATGGGGTTCGCAGGTGGAGCTCGCTGACGAGTTTGAGAGAGGTGTGCGTCTCTCGCGCTCGCCAGAGGGAGACGAGGGCGCGCTGCTGGAAGAGGATGTGTTATCACTCACATCCTCAGATCCAGCGGCGAGTGCTCTGTTGGCTGCTAGCCAGGGCGAGCAGGAAGAGGCTGAGATGGGCGAAGATGAGTCTTTTGAGCCCGTCCAGCCCTCCTGCCCACGCGCAGGAAGAGGTCTCTCACGGCAGGCTCGATGAGAGATATCTTCCTGGCCATGTCAGGCCACCTCCTTTGAGCCTCCCATTCCTTTCCGACCTCCATACTGAGGTCGAGAAGGCATGGGATAGACCTTACTCGGCCCGCATTAACAGGCATCAGCATGTTAACTACGTGTCGATGCCCCCGGTGGAGGATACCCTGGCTGCGTATCTTTCATCGGGAGGGACGTCGACACTCACGGCTCCAACCCTGCCGAATAAGCCGCTTAAAGAAACATCGCGGCTGAACGGCAGGGCATACGCGGCAGTAGGTCAGGCCGGTGCTGCCCTGCACACTGTAGCGGTGTTGCAGGCGTACCAGGCCGATCTGCTTAAAGATCTGGACCAGGGCCTGGGGCTTTCCCCAGAGGAGGTGACTGAGCTGCGCCGCACCACTGATCTCTCTCTGAGGGCCACCAGACAGACAGCGACCACGGTCGGTCGCGCTATGTCTGCTTTGGTGGCCACGGAGAGACATCTGTGGGTGAACCTGACGGACATCGGGGAGAAAGAGAAGCGCTTTCTCCTCGATGCCCCGGTTTCGCCTTCCAAGCTCTTCGGCACATCCATAGAGACGGTGGTCGAGAAGTTCAGGGAGGCGAAGGCGCGCTCAGCGGCATTCAAATCACTCATCCCTCGCCGGTCCGCGCCCGCACCCGAACGCCATGGACAGCCTGGCCCGTCCCGGCCCAAGGACCGGAGACAGGGCCAGGTGGCTAGTGTGGCCACTCGAGGCCCTCCACCACCACGGAGTAGGTCTCAGAGGAGGCGTGATGCGCGGCATAGGAAGCAGGATCTCAGGGAGACGATCCAGCGTCGACGTCAAAGCAGGCGGGAATCGGGTACCTGAGGTCCCTTCCTTTTGCCCCTCGCGCTCGCTCGGCCGCCTGTCTTCCTGTCCTCTTAAACTCCGGGGCCGGGCCTATGAGTTACTAACGCATTCTGACGGCCCGGTATATGAACTGACATATATGGGTGTTATGTGTGTATGTACATGTTTGTCTACCAGCTCCGCTTGGGTGAGACTTAGTTTGGGCTCCTTAATCTGAGCCCCTCTGTCCCCGAGTGTTAAGTGTAGCCAGGTCTCCCCTCATTCTGAGATAGTGTCTAGACCTCCACTTCTGTTAACTCCTGTGGGGTTAAAAGCGTTGTTAGGCTCCCTCTCACGAGTGAGAGTGTTTCTCGTTGGAGCCTCCGCCATTGGAGCTCAATGTGGCAAACCTGCATATGCATGTTCACCCACCCGCTGGGTGCGGCAGTCTACCCCGTCCCATGGTAAGAGTCCATCTAGACTCCGCTCGTCTGAGTGTGAAGACCGGGAGGTTTGGGTAGGTTCCCCACCCTCTTTTTATGAAGGTAGGAGCAACCCAGGGTTGAGCGCATGGGCTGCCTCTCTTTGTGAGTCAGTGCACTGAAGGCCCCGCTCCCCAGGGCCCTGTCTTAAAGGGAAAGAAAGAAGTTTCTTTAGTGAGAGAGGAAAGTTTAGAACCCCCCCATAAGTGTGAGGATTTTTCAGGCCTCCTCTCTCTGAGAGTTGCGCTGACGAGATTCCCTGCTATGGCGGTTCTTGTCTAGGCTGATTTCTCACAGTTCTATCAGATTTGGGCAGTTCAGGTAGCTGGTAGGCTCTCGTGAGCCTCGCTCTACACCGAAGCGTACAGTGTAGGTCCTCCTTGGTGGAAGCCCTGATCTGGACCTCCAGGTTTCACCTTTGAACCCTGTATAAGCGCTTACAGCTCTGTCCCGATAGCATTAGGGGGTTGAGTGTAGTAGGTCTCCCCTCATTATTAATGAGCTCTGTTGTTTAGCACCTCCACTCCTAGACTTCCCTGCCACGGTGAGCGTTGTCAGGGTGTTGCAGGCGTCCTCTCGATCGAGAGTCCTTCTTAGGAGCCTCCGCTCTTCGCTGCTGCTGATCAGACCTCCTTCCGCCTAGTGGCGTCATGATGTAGGTCGGGCGATTGGTCTTCCCCATGGTTTAGACTTAGTACGGTTAGATGTGTTCTCCTGCATGAGAACCGTCCAGTTGCAGCCTTCGCTCCCCTCAGTGCTCCGCTTACAAGTACATACTCGTGGTATTTAGCTGGTAGGCCTGCCTAGGCCTCGCTAACTGCTGTGCTCTGTGCTTTGTGCCCTCTGCCAAAGCTGAGTATTGTTAAGGCTCTCTCTTTCCAGACTTGAAGCCTCCACTCTACAGTATCCCGTGAGGTGGGTTCATGTACTTGTAGCGTTGAGTGTAGCCAGGTCTCCCCTCAGTGGGATTTTCGTTAAGACCTCCACTCTCGAGCATCTCTCGCTAGGGACTATTAGAATACCGCTCACCAAGACCGAGTGTTGTCAGGCTTTTTCTCTCTGTGAGATTCGTTTCAAAGCCTCCACTCTACAGGGCCCTGCTCTCAGCATTTGGGCCCTGCTGTGAGTCCCGGTATTCTCTAAGCGTTGAGTGTAGCTAGGTCTCCCCTCACTAAAATATTTGGGTGAGATCTCCACTCCATAGAGCTAGGAGATTGAGCGTTGCTAGGCTTCCTCTCATTCGAGGGTCTCTGTGAAGCCTCCGTTCCCGTGAAGCTCCGCTTCTGGTACTTTCAGACGTGAGTGTAGCTAGATCTCCCCTCACTGAATATTTGGTGTGAGATCTCCACTCTTTAGAGCTGGGAGGTTGAGCTTTGTCAGGTGTTCCTCTCACTCTGAGAGTCTCTGTGAAGGCCTCCGTTCCCCAGAAGCTCCGTTTTTTAGTACCTCCAAGCGTGAGTGTAGCCAGGTCTCTCCTCACTTAGAGTGTTGAGGCCTCCACTCGTAAAGAGCTGGCGGATTGAGCATGGTTGGGCTTCCCTTTTGGTGAGGCCCCCGTTCTCCAAGAAGCTCCGCTTCCAGTCTTTCCCTCCAGGCGTGAGTGTAGCCAGGTCTCCCCTCACTGAAGGGTTATTTGAGACCTCCACTCCTAAGAGCTAGTGGATTGAACGTTGTCAGGTTTCCTCTCTGTTTAGAGAGTCTTCTGTGAAGCCTCCGTTCTCCAGAAGCTCCGCCTCCAGTACTTCGAGGCGTGAGTGTAGCCAGGTCTCCCCTCACTGAAGGGTTATTTGAGACCTCCACTCCTAAGAGCTAGTGGATTGAACGTTGTCAGGTTTCCTCTCTTTTTAGAGAGTCTTCTGTGAAGCCTCCGTTCTCCAGAAGCTCCGCTTCCAGTACTTTCAAGCGTGAGTGTAGCCAGGTCTCCCCTCACTGAAGGGTTATTTGAGACCTCCACTCCTAAGAGCTAGTGGATTGAACGTTGTCAGGTTTCCTCTCTTTTTAGAGAGTCTTCTGTGAAGCCTCCGTTCTCCAGAAGCTCCGCTTCCAGTACTTCTAGGCGTGAGTGTAGCCAGGTCTCCCCTCACTGAAGGGTTATTTGAGACCTCCACTCCTAAGAGCTGTAGGATTGAGCGTTGTCAGGTTTCCTCTCATTTTAGAGAGTCTTCTATGAAGCCTCCGTTCTCCAGAAGCTCCGCTCCTGTACTTACAAGCGTGAGTGTAGTCAGGTCTCCCCTCACACAAGGGTTTATGTTTGAGACCTCCACTCTTACAGAGCTCCGAAGCTCCGCTACCAGGCTTTGCTGTCGCCTGTGATAATGCTATGGTGATTCCCTCGCTACGCTCTGGGCACCTCCTCAAATCCACAATAGTGGTGAGTACTCACGCGAAGCTTTGAGCACTCCTTAAAAACCCACGTGAAGTGGTAAGTGCACACGCAAGTCCTTGGGCACTTTCTGAAATCCACATGAGTGGTAAAGATTCCCCCCGAAGGTTGGGTTCTTTTCTAAAATCCTATATGGTATGGGTTACGCAGTATTTCTCCGTTCCCATTCTACAGTTGGTTCTAAAAACCCCTGGGTTTTTCCAACTCCACTGCAGACAGCACTACTTATTGGATCGAGTGTCGCTAGGCTTCCTCTCATCTAGAGAGTCTTCTTGCAGAAGCCTCCACTCTCCTGAGAAACTCCACTTGGGTGGCTCTATTGCTTAGGCTCCTGGAGCCTCATGAATCACCTCCAGTGTTGAGTGTAGTTAGGTCTCTGACCTCCACTCCCAGAATTCCCCGCAAGCACAGAGTGCTGCCAGGCTTCCTCTCGTCCAGAGAGTCTGTTTGGAGCCTCCGCTCTTCAGGACCCCCGCTTAGTATGAAGACTTAAGTGTAAGCTTCACTACCTTCTATAGCGGTGAGTGTAGTTAGGCCTACTCTCGCTTAGAAGAATCAGGCCTCCACTCCTAGGAGTCCCGTGCTTGGGTAGCCGAGCTAGCTGTGACGTCGGCCCAAGCGATTCTCGCTGGTAGTGGGGAGTGATGTTCCTTCTTGACTCCTCAATCAGTCAGTTGTTCACTCACTCCTCAGCATGGCAGAGTTGGTATATCGTTCCCATAGTGTCCTGAATAAGGACGCAGCGTAGAGTTCCCTCCGGAAGGGAACGTCTAGGTTACGTAT
The DNA here is from genome assembly GCF_049309525.1 of Garra rufa. Taxonomy (NCBI): domain Eukaryota; kingdom Metazoa; phylum Chordata; class Actinopteri; order Cypriniformes; family Cyprinidae; genus Garra; species Garra rufa. Next base: position 34,746,252 of record NC_133369.1, read on the forward strand.
GTAACCCCTGTTCCCTGAGGACAGGGAACGAGACGCTGCGTCTCGTAGCCATGCTTCGGGCCCCACTTACGTCTCCGTCAGACAAAAAGATGGTTGATGTATCCACAAGCGCCCTTTTATACTAGTAGGCGCCTTGTTAATGACGTCATGGGCTGGCGCCGGTCAATGTCAAGTTCATTGCCGTTGTTTTATAAGAGCTTCAGAACCGGTCACGCTGAAGGCAGTTCCCATAGTGTCCTGAATAAGGACGCAGCGTCTCGTTCCCTGTCCTCAGGGAACAGGGGTTACATACGTAACCTAGACGTTTTGCAAGCAAACGCAAAATTACTTGAGGGGAATGTAACACTTTTGTTCTTCCTACAATCTTTTGTTTTGTTTTGTTTTTTAAATCGACATAAATAATATAATATTGATAAACTTTCAATCTGTTCATACTTACATTTCAAACTGTTCATTCAAAGTGATTCACTGACTTTCATGGATCAAAACAGCTGAAACATTTTTCAGTATCAACATATCTTCTGTTTTAGGGCTAGGTTGCCAAACTCAGTTCTCCAGAGATTACTTCCATGAACCATGCTCCAACACACTTATGCCACTACACAAGTTCAAACTACACAGCTTTATGTTGGCAGATCACTGTGCCGTGACTATGACTTGCTGTCTGTCTTGAAGTTGTTTGTGGTGTTCACACTACGTGACTATCCGTAAACTATCCACAACAGCGGGTCGCACACTACGCAAGCTGTCACCCAACAACACTATCTGGTCCCAAACCAAGTTTTGTCTTGAAAACACACACGAGAAGTAAAATGAGAATAACGCAAACATGTAAAACAGGAGTTGGTTATTTGAAAACGGGCATCAGATGAAATTAGCGCTGCAAGCTGTTTGCGCCATGATCTGTTCTAAAAAAACAATCGCTCCATTTCTTGTGTCCAAACTTTTCCTAAAGCCATGTTGCTGCTATCTCATTGGCAGTAGCTTGTCGCAATACCAAGCCGATCAATCAGTCCAGATATTTTGCATGCTTGATATTTGTTTGACATCGGCGAGGCGCCGGCAAGCCTCTTTTGATGCGTCATTGAGTAGTGGAGTCTTTCTCCTGGTCATAGCCCAACTTGCCGTCAAGATCGTTGATATGCAAATCAGGCTTAAATCAGGCTTAAAATCATGTAGTGTGAACTTGGCTTTACCTGTAGTTTTCAAATAATCCCAAAGAACTTGATTAGCTGGATCAGGTGCGTTTAATTAGGGTTGAAGCTAAACTCTGCAGGACAGAGGCTCACCAGGAACTGAGATTGGCTGCCTTTGAGGCTCTGTACAAATCAAATAAATTGATTAGCGCACACATACTGTATGCAGACTACATCAGATATGGCAACACAAACCTCAAACGTCATGAGGGACAGTTGAGCCTCATGAATCACCTCCAGTGTTGAGTGTAGTTAGGTCTCTGACCTCCACTCCCAGAGTTCCCCGCAAGCACAGAGTGCTGCCAGGCTTCCTCTCGTCCAGAGAGTCTGTTTGGAGCCTCCGCTCTTCAGGACCCCCGCTTAGTATGAAGACTTAAGTGTAAGCTTCACTACCTTCTATAGCGGTGAGTGTAGTTAGGCCTACTCTCGCTTAGAAGAATCAGGCCTCCACTCCTAGGAGTCCCGTGCTTGGGTAGCCGAGCTAGCTGTGACGTCGGCCCAAGCGATTCTCGCTGGTAGTGGGGAGTGATGTTCCTTCTTGACTCCTCAATCAGTCAGTTGTTCACTCACTCCTCAGCATGGCAGAGTTGGTATATCGTTCCCATAGTGTCCTGAATAAGGACGCAGCGTAGAGTTCCCTCCGGAAGGGAACGTCTAGGTTATGTAGGGATATCAGCGCGAATCAAACAATTTGGGAGAGTCGATTAAAAGTAAAAACACTACAGACTCACATTCCACAAGAGGCCCGTCATAAATCTGACGTTTGATAGCCTGGCGCCAGACCGCCAGCCTGAAGCCAACCTAACTAACTAAGAACTCGCAAAATTAACACAAAGACACTTCTTCATAATCAAATCCTTCGAATAAGGAGATTGTCAAATTTGGAGCAAGTAACCAAGATTAATGGTCAAAGAGATGCAGATCTTGAACATCACATGAGTAAAGTCATTAGCGATATGGTTGGTTTTCCCCCACACACAGGACACAACGGAAATTCCTTCCCTAAACTTTTGACCTCCCAGCTTAGAGAACAGACCCTCACAGAAGGGCACAGAAAACTGTCTTTTGATGTACATATGCGCCTAAAATGTGCTAAAGAACTAAGGAGCAACTCCTCATTTCTATGTATAACTTCCTATCATATATGTAACCCACACATTTGTCTATTATGTTTTAATCACTCATTGTGTATGTCCCTTTTGATAACTATTTAATGGTTTATATTGATGTTTGATATGCACGGTCTGGAAATCGCATTCTCAAAATGTTCCTGTAATTCAATTCTTTGCGAAATGTATTATTGTCTTGTTATAGAAATCATGTCCAAATTTATCTCTGCAAAGAGCGGGAATTTGGGATCACGGGACTAATAAGATAACATGGTGATTTATGGTTTGGAAGGTGGAACCAGCAGCCCACCGGAGTTCAGCCAATGTTCTAATTGGTCAAGACATCATTTTGGGAGGTGTCCAAAAGCTGAGTTTAAATACCAAGGACACCCTAAAATCACTCTCTTATCTCTTCACTATAAGCTCTCTTACGTCTCTCACGCCGCGTCTTGACGCTGCCTGGCCTGTGTGCCAGACGCTCCTCTAAAGGAAACATGAGGAGACCATTCCACTGCTGTCTTTTACTTTAATACTTTTTATTTCTTTCCGTTGAGAGTTTCGTGTCTAGTTAAGTTTGTGCAAGCCGCGACCGACTTAAACGTCTTCGTTGACCCGAACTTTATCAGCGCACGCACAACTCTCATATCCAGCCAACGCCCAAGAAGACATCACATTGACCGACCACCAACCAATCAGCAACCTCGGGAAAGCCCCCTTTTTGAAGCGACGCAACCAAAGGAATTCTCAAAGGCAACGCGCAAGTAACCTCCAGAATCTTACTGAACTGGTGCATTTTGATATAAAGTTTAATAACCTCTTTGAGAGACTCAATACGAGGGTTAATTAAGTGATTGATGGTTGTTCAGGTCTAAGCAATTGCATATTGCTAACTTGGACTTCATATTTTCATTCCTTTAAACTCATTCTTTCCTCACTTTCTCTTTCTGCAACCTGTGTGAATGCGTGTGTTTATGTTAGTTTAGTTTGTATGTGTTAGGTTTATCCATTAAAATCGTATTTTTATTAGAAAAGATAAGTATCTTGTGTTTTGTGCTTACAAGTTATTGCCTTAAACTGCTGATTTTGCTACTGTGCTTATATATAGTGTTTTCACTATATTCTGGATAGTAATATCCATTGCAGAGTTTCTGTTAGACGACTTGTGAATGAATCGCGCGTCGACTCTGAAACAGCCGTAAAACAGCGATTCTGTTCAAATTCCCTATTGAATCATATTCGATTCCCTTTGAGCTAAATTATAAATTATTATGTAATTAATCCCTTTTACAATCTTACAGTTACGTATGTAACCCCTGTTCCCTGAGGACAGGGAACGAGACGCTGCGTCTCGTAGCCATGCTTCGGGCCCCACTTACGTCTCCGTCAGACAAAAAGATGGTTGATGTATCCACAAGCGCCCTTTTATACTAGTAGGCGCCTTGTTAATGACGTCATGGGCTGGCGCCGGTCAATGTCAAGTTCATTGCCGTTGTTTTATAAGAGCTTCAGAACCGGTCACGCTGAAGGCAGTTCCCATAGTGTCCTGAATAAGGACGCAGCGTCTCGTTCCCTGTCCTCAGGGAACAGGGGTTACATACGTAACCTAGACGTTTTGCAAGCAAACGCAAAATTACTTGAGGGGAATGTAACACTTTTGTTCTTCCTACAATCTTTTTTTTTTTTTTTTTTTTTAAATCAACATAAATAATATAATATTGATAAACTTTCAATCTGTTCATACTTACATTTCAAACTGTTCATTCAAAGTGATTCACTGACTTTCATGGATCAAAACAGCTGAAACATTTTTCAGTATCAACATATCTTCTGTTTTAGGGCTAGGTTGCCAAACTCAGTTCTCCAGAGATTGCTTCCATGAACCATGCTCCAACACACTTATGCCACTACACAAGTTCAAACTACACAGCTTTATGTTGGCAGATCACTGTGCCGTGACTATGACTTGCTGTCTGTCTTGAAGTTGTTTGTGGTGTTCACACTACGTGACTATCCGTAAACTATCCACAACAGCGGGTCGCACACTACGCAAGCTGTCACCCAACAACACTATCTGGTCCCAAACCAAGTTTTGTCTTGAAAACACACACGAGAAGTAAAATGAGAATAACGCAAACATGTAAAACAGGAGTTGGTTATTTGAAAACGGGCATCAGATGAAATTAGCGCTGCAAGCTGTTTGCGCCATGATCTGTTCTAAAAAAACAATCGCTCCATTTCTTGTGTCCAAACTTTTCCTAAAGCTATGTTGCTGCTATCTCATTGGCAGTAGCTTGTCGCAATACCAAGCCGATCAATCAGTTCAGATATTTTGCATGCTTGATATTTGTTTGACATCGGCGAGGCGCCGGCAAGCCTCTTTTGATGCGTCATTGAGTAGTGGAGTCTTTCTCCTGGTCATAGCCCAACTTGCCATCAAGATCGTTGATATGCAAATCAGGCTTAAATCAGGCTTAAAATCCTGTAGTGTGAATTTGGCTTTACCTGTAGTTTTCAAATAATCCCAAAGAACTTGATTAGCTGGATCAGGTGCGTTTAATTAGGGTTGAAGCTAAACTCTGCAGGACAGAGGCTCACCAGGAACTGAGATTGGCTGCCTTTGAGGCTCTGTACAAATCAAATAAATTGATTAGCGCACACATACTGTATGCAGACTACATCAGATATGGCAACACAAACCTCAAACGTCATGAGGGACAGTTGAAGTCAAAAGTTTACATACACCTTGCAGAATCTGCAAAATGTTAATTATTTGACCAAAATAAGAAGGATCATACAAAATGCATGTTATGTTTTTTTTTTTTTTTTTTTTTTTTTTTCTTAAGTTTACATACACTTGATTCTTAATACTGTGTTTGGGGGGGGGATGAAAACTTTTTAACAAAATGAGGATGTGTACACAACGCCAAAAACCAAAGGGTTTTTCTGAACAACAGCAGGCAGTTTAACTGTTTAGAACATACAAGGAACTCATGAACAACTATTACTAAGCAAAAACAAACAAACAAACAAAAAAAAAACCCAGCTGTGGATCATGCAAATAACAAAACAATATTAAGAATCAAGTGTATGTTAACTTTTGTACAGGGTCATTTTTATAAATTGAATTATTTTCTCTTGTGGACTATATGTAAACATCTTTTATGTGAAATATCTTATTCAGGTCAGTACTAAATAAAAATAGCATGCATTTTATATGATCCCTCTTATTTTGGTAAAATAATTAACATTTTGCAGAGTCTGCAAGGTGTATGTACTTTTGACTTCAACTGTAAGTATTTTATTAGGTTAAACATTTTGTTGTCACATTTTGGAATGCAACTACACAAATTCATCTTGCGTTGCTAAAAGCATCATTCACATATTTGCATAAATCGTGTTTTTTACCTAAATCATGACAGAATTGAAATTTTTGTGTAAATTATTGCTTTACTATGGAGTCTATGTGACATCAGTCGTTCAAACATAATTTTATGAAGCTACTAGAATACTTTTTTTTGTGCAAAAAAACTAAAAGAACTTTATTTAACAATTCTTCTCCTCTGCTTCACCCTATTGCCATTTTGGGGAGTACCACAAAGCCTCTCCACATACTCTCCAAAATGGCTCTAGGGTGACACAAAGGAGAAGAAATGTTGAATAAAGTTATTTATTATTATTATTTATTTTTTTTTTTTCATAAATTTCATCAAAAATATCTTAATTTGTGTTCCAAAGACTTATGGGTTTAGAACAACATGAGGGTGAGTAATTAATGATTGGGTGAACTAACTCTATACTGAATTCACAGAAATGACACAATTAACATTTAAAGTCATAAAAATAAATACTAAAAATAAATAATACAATTGAAAAGTTTTATTGGACAGTGTTTAGAAATTTATATTTTCTTTAACGTAAACCCTGTCTTTGTCAAGGCCAAGAAGTACAGTAGGATCAAAGCCAAAAGTCCGACCATGCTCAAGTTCAAATTGACGAATGACGCTAAAGTTGTTGTATAAGACTTTGTCAAGTGAATTTTCTTTTGGAGACATCCAAAGGACAACGGATATCCACTTTAAGCTCCTACATGTAACAAGCCATGTGACAGATGAAGGTTAAGCTAGTGGAAGTTGACACAGCTTGCATCATACATATCTAGATTTCATCACACATCAATCAGAATCTCTTTGTGTGAATCCTTTAACTGTGAAATGGATCTCTGCCATGTGAGTGAATGGCCTTTAGTTCCTCTGGTTATGGAGAGGAGGAGTTAGTGTCTGGGTGGCATGAATGGGAAGAATTGGTACAGTGCTGCTTGCCCTGAAACGACTGTTAAATCAAAAGTAATGATGTCATTCTTTTTGTGTGCTGGGTTTTCGTCCCCAAACAGACAATGATCTGCTGTTGGGCTGAATGAGCCGCCCTGCGGCCCAAGGACAATATTAAACTCCCTAGTCCTATTGGGGAAATATTTGGCTCTTCTTTGGTTTTATCTCAGTTGGATACTAAAGGCTAAAGAGGCTGTCCATTCAGGACTGGATTGTTAGTGCCTACGTGTGTGGCTGAGAGGGAGATGAGGGGCCAAAGGATCGGACAGCAGGGATTCATCCACACTGATAGTGTCCGTGTGATCTATATATAGTCCCTCTGTTCTTCCGCTTGCCGGCCCAGATGAAAAAGAAAGCCTTTTGCCAAAAAAATATGCCGAATGGACTGTTTAAGATTTATATCCTTCCAAGTGCTGTATTGGAATCATTTTCTTTAAATTACATTTCATACCCCCCTCTCTCTCTCTCTCTCTCTCTCTCTCTCTCTCTCTCTCTCTCTCTCTCTTTGTGTGTGTTTGTACTTGTCCTAACTTAAAAATATTTCTATAAAGCATTTAAACTTGTTAAAGCTTAAAAATGTTTGTAAGCCATTATATTAATCAAAATAATGACATTATTATTACGATTTATGAAAGATTTATTTAACCTTATTTTACCTTATTTATTTTTCTTTCTTCCTGTCTTCTCCTCCATTGTGTGGGGGTGTTTTGATGATGATCAGTTCTGTTTGTAGTTCATTGAAACCTTGGTGTGGTGAAGACTACAGTCAGAGCTGTAAAGCAAGCTCAGCACTTTTTGGCCCACCAGAGACTACATTGTAACCAAAAGGCAGTGCTGGCTTATTTTAGCTCAAGGTTAATCATATAGTCGATGTTACATTTTTGGAGTTGTGTCATCTGATAGGAGTGTCCAAGTCAAAAACACTGTCTTTGTTACAATAGATAGAGAACATTATTATAATCTGTTTGACATTGTCAGTACCCAAAAGCAATGGCTGATAAATATGGTGACAATACAAACAAAAAGGTTTAATTGTTGGTATAATGTGTTAAGACATTTTTATGGAAGCCCGTTTCTGCCACTTAAAGGGATAGTTCACCCAAAAATGAAAATGTGATGTTTATCTGCTTACCCCCAGGGCATCTAAGATGTAGTTGACTTTGTTTCTTCAGTAGAACACAAACAAAGATTTTTAACTCTGTCAGTCATATAATGGCAGTCAATGGTTACCAAATCTTTAAGAGTAAAAAAAACAGACACAGAATTTTGGACAAAACCAAATTAAACCCTGCGGCTCGTTACGATGCATTAAGGTCTTGAGACACATAACGATCAGTCTGTGCAAGAAACTGAACAGTATTTATATCATTATTTACTTTGATCCATTATATGACTGACAGACTGCAACAGTTTGAGTTAGAAATCTTCATTTGTGTTCTACTGAAGAAACAAAGTCACCTACATCTTGGATGCCCTGGGGGTAAGCAGATAAACATGAAATTTTCATTTTTGGGTGAACTATCCCTTTAATAAAAAAATAAAAGGTAATTGCGACTTTTTATCTCACAATTCTGACTTTTATTGAGGGATATAAATTTACATTTGTGAGAAATGTATAACCAAGTTTTAAAGTCAGAATTGCAAGATATAAACTCACAACTGCAGTTGTATAGCCTGGAAAAATCCAGACCCTAATCTATTAAGATTAAGGGTCTGGCATCGAGCAATGAAAAGTGTCTAACTGGAGGGGCGGCACCAAGCATGCATTTGAAACTCTCAATGCACGCAATTGGATAACGCCACGACCAATCACTAAGTTTTCACTAAGCCCCATACGCTTAGCTACCAGCGGAGCTAACTGATGGATTAAACTCTTGCCGTATCCAGTCGGCAAAACAGCAAAAAAGTCCTTCTTACAAAGGAACGATTTGAGCGTGGTTTTCTGTTCCTCTTTTATATGAAAAGCCAAGTCTAACTCGTTCATTGTAGCGGCCAAAGCCGTTTCAAACAACTGGTGTTCATCTGTTTACTAATGATTCCGGACGTCGGAGCGCTGTCGTCATCAGCTTAGCTCGCCTCTGGCCCGCCTACATCAGATACACCGATTTGATTTGTTCCCAGAACTGCTTACGTAATGCAGTAATGTGGATCATTGCTCGATGCCAGATTGAATTCAAATTGTGCTCTCGCAAGACCTCTGGATTTCCAGGGTATCAGTTGTAAGAAATAAAGTAGGAATTGCGAGATATAATTGCAATTCTGACTGTTTTTTTTTTTTGCATTTCCGAAATGTGAGATATTAACTTGTAATTGTGAGTTATAAAGTCCAATTCTGAGGGGGAAAAAACTATTTTCTTACAAATTGCAAGTTTATTGCAGTTGCATGTTATAAAGACAGAATTGTAAGATATGAGAACAAAAACAGAATTACTAGTTTATATCTTGCAATTCTGACTTTACAACACACAATTGTGACTCCTTATCGTTCGATTTTTGCTTTATAACTGGTGGTGACTTCAGATCTTACAATTCTGAGAAAAAAGTCAGAATTGTGAGATAAAAAGTTGCAATTACTCTTTTTTATTTTTTCTTCAGTGGTGGAAACAAATTTCCATACAATTTAGAGGTGCAATATTTAATAAAATTGCTTTTTGTGAGCTTTTCTAACAAATGGTTCATGCAGAACCATGATTCCCATTAATTTACAGATTTTTGTGGAGTTAATTCACCTTCCAATATATATATATATTATATATATATATATATTATTAGATTATTTTATATATTATATTATATAGATTATTTTTAAAGATTGTTGTAGATAAATAAAAGTATTAGTCTAATAGATGTGGCAAAATTTCAGTCCAATCAAGCCACCCATTCAGTCAAGCCACGGTTTCCACAGAATCTGTCATCATCCACCTACTCTAATGTTGCTCCAAACTCCTATTCCTTTTATTTTCATGGAACACAAAAGGGGTTCAGAATGTCACATCTGTTCTTTTCTATACAACACAAAATGCTTGTTGATCAGTTGGGCCTCAAGTTTATTTGAGCTTTCGCGTGGTGTATTAATGAATATATATAAAGACAGATATTGTTGCAATTTGTTAAACCCAATCTGACACAATAATTATACAACAAGGAGTGTTTGATGCTTGATTCATGAATCAGCACAGTTAACCAGGCAGGCAGCCAGGAGTGATAAAGGGGTTAGCTAGAGTCCCATGGTCGCCTGGCAGTGTCTCATAGTTTTTCCAGAGCCCTCTGATTGTTCCTGCTCTGGTTTTGTCTCACTGTCTCATTAGAGGTAAAGTCAGGCCTCAGCCCTCCGCACACAACAATTCGGAGGAGGAGTCTGGTCATTAAAAAGGCACTTGTAAACCTGAGGGGAGGAGGGAGGGTGAACTTGTCATGCTCATCAATAGATGACTTACAGTCAATCATTTTCCGGGCCAGAGGAGAATTACAGGGTTGCAGTACCAGTGATGACAATGGCATTTTCCAAAGCATTTTGAGGTCATCCTGTCAGACTAGATTTTTGTCTCATGCGTCATTTACACACATTCTTCAATGGATAATTTACAACAAGCGTCTTGTAAGTAACATCTTACATGGTAAATAATGAGGTACATCGGGGCTAAAGGCACACCTTAAGGAAAATTTGCTTTTTCAACAGTCCTATAGTCTATGACTGTAGAAATTCTTCTAATTTATTTATTTTTTCTTATTAAATATTAACAGAGCAACACATTTTGTGGGATAATAAATTCTAAAAGCTGTTTTTTTATTATTATGTAAATAGGATGTGGTAAGGCCCATTTTACCCGACAGTCAGTGTGATGAATTCAAATACATAAGTAATATGACAAAAACATTTTTGATCCTGAATTTTAGCTATTGTTATAATATTGTCACACTTTTTGCATCATTTTGTTAAACTTGATTCGAAGTGAATACAAAATATTGTGATTACAAATTCTATTTTCTTTTTTCCAAACAGCACATGTTTTATCACATTACTTTTGTTCCCTTGGTGAAGTACACATTTGAAGGATTTTTTTTTTTGTAGTGATAATTATACCAAAACTGTGTGACAGTCATATAAATAACTTTCACACAATGAATATTAAATCTAATTTTTACCATTTTGTAATATTGTCATATTTTCATATTGAAAGTTGGTCTGAGATGATAAAACAATGTCTATGCAGGTATTTGAATAGTAGAAAAAACATGAATGTTTAGTAAAATGTTACTTAGACATAATGCGAGCATACACCAGGACATACACTGTAAGAGTTTTATTAAAACTAAAAGTTCTTCTTACAGCATTTGAATGTATTCATGTATTCTTTTAGATGTATTTATTGCCATTTCTACAGATATGTATACCTACAGTATGTAAAATAGCATTCAGGAATTTATCTGTTTCCAAGGTTTTCAATCCATAGGGCCTTGGGGAAAGTCCTTGGACAGATATATAAAATATGTTATTTATACATATGGTTCAGAACATAAATGAAACTGACACTTCTATATAAACCAGATTCCTTTAAAAATGTGTAGAAAATTACTGGGTAGTAGAACTGTCACTTTATTCTCTAAAACACTTGTCTACCCTGCTGAAAAAACCAGCATATGCTGGTTAGGTATGTTTTGGTGCTGGGATGCTGGTTTTAGCTGGTATATGCTGGTCCTTTGCTGGTTTATGCTGGTCCTTTGCTGGTTTATGCTGGTCCTTTGCTGGTTAATGCTGGTCCTTTGCTGGTTTATGCTGGTCATGTTGCTGGTCAAGGACCAGCATAAACCAGCAAAGGACCAGCATTAACCAGCAACATGACCAGCATAAACCAGCAAAAACCAGCAAGGGACCAGCATAAACCAGCAAAGGACCAGCATATACCAGCTAAAACCAGCATCCCAGCACCAAAACATACCTAACCAGCATATGCTGGTTTTTTCAGCAGGGTATTTAGTCTTTGTGATTTAAAGACATGAGCACACTGGAAAACAGGAAAGAAGAAAGACAGGAAGTGTGGGTCTTAGCCTGGAACTGAAAGTTAATTCCATTCCTTTCCTCTAACAACTTTAATCACCTACTGGAAAACTAGGTGTGGTAATATTAGTTGGCTTCATTAATGCCAATTCTGTCACTTACTTACTTGACTTACTGATGAATTAACAACCCGAAGACATTAATTCACGTAATGTGTTTTTTTTTTTTTTTTTCTCGACACTGTCGGGAAAAAGGCTCCTGCGTGACAATATAATTGTGTTATGTAACTTAATATATCTATTTTGGGATGGACTGGAACATCTCATGGCTGATGCATTCATTTGCTCATAGCAATCTGATTGCTAACTAATCTTTGTTTTTCTTAGTAAATAGGAGATTTAGCTATGCTCTGGAGGCTCTTCAGGGCTCTGAAAGATTCCAATGACTTCCAGATTTGCAATGGAAAAAGTTCCTTCGTTGTTTTAGACCATTTTGGAAACAAACACTTGTCAGAGTTGTAGCCTAGCGGTTAGCGTGTGTGCTCAGACACATAAAGAAATAGTTTTGGTCATCATTTACTCATTCGAAACCCATACAACGTTTTGAAGGATGTCAAAGAAATTTTGTCAAAATAGCATATTGTGTCAAGCTTAATATCATGAGTAGTCCATATGACTTGTCTGTATTCCAAGTGTTTTAAAGCCATGCAATAACTTTGTTTGAGAGACAGATGTTGCACGCTATTTATAGAAAATTTTGCCCTTTTCTTCAGCTCTTAAATCTTTTTTGCTTTTTCACATATTCAAATTGCACAGGCGTACAGCTGACACAAATTTGAACTTCCATTTCCATTCACTACCATTTTCTTACTTTTAGTAATTTTTGTCCTCACAGGGTCATCATCAGGGAGATGGATGGAGGGAATAAACTTCTCTGTGGTTTATCTGAATACAAAGTGGGCTGACCCATTAAAATTTTTCTCCAAAGCCCTGTGAATTTTAGTGATGGCCCTATATAATATAATAATTATGTGTCAAAAAGTAGGAGGTGAACGTAGATATAAAGATTTTAGTGATAATGTTATGTCCCCGAATATTATACTATAAAAATGGCAAAAGTTAAAAAATAATAATAAATCAATAAACACTTTAAGATGACATTGCAGAGATTTACAGAAAAATGCCTATATAGAGTTCAACAGTCACCATGTGGCAATATGGGTCAGTAGGGTAATAATGGACACACTGCACATTACATGACATGGCTGCAGCTTATGACGCTATGAGATGGTGTGTGCACATATCTGACCCAGTCGTCTACCCTCTAACTGCCTAAATGGTAGAGTGATGAGTGAAAGAGAGGAGAAGGAGGAGGAGAAGAGGAGGAGCAGTCAAGCCAGCTGGAGCGCTGGAGAGTTTGCATACCTTTTATGTTACCACCCCTACTGACTCTTTCTTCTGGATTGATTCCAGTACTCCCTCCAGCCCTCTATCCCCGACTTCCTCTCGCTCTCTCCCTTCCTCCCCACCCCCATAACTGAAATAGTCTCCTAAAGGATTGAAAAGGATTGAGTCATCCATTCTGTCCGGTTTCCTGTGGTCACAGAAAGTTAATTTTAGCAGGGGCGGCCAAGCAGATATGCGTGCAAGTGTCAAAAACGAGAGAGATGAAGCCTTGAGATGAAACTCTGGGTCCATTAAAGAGAAAAAGTCAATTCACTTCCAGAGAAATGGGTGGGTGTAGACTCTTTGTGTTCGTCTTCTGTTGAATTAGCTGTCTGAAAGTTTGCTTCTGACTTCTTGTTTGCATGTGTGTTTAGGTTTGTGTGTGTATGTGTGTGAATTCAGGGGTCACCAATGAAACCACTGGGGTTTGCTTTTCGTTTTTTTCCTCGGCTTTAGTGGAGGAATGTTGGCATAAAGTTTGGCTGGGGGGAAGGCAGTGAGCAGTGTCTCAAGTGCTGGCATTTGTTTCATTTCAGCTGTAATGAGTCTTGCCCTGTCGTGAGAGAAATTTCTGGCTTCAAACTTCGAACTTCAAAGCTGGGCTTTTGAAAGTAAGAAAACTTTCAACAAGTCCTCACACGAAACTCGTTCAAGACTCTGGAAAATTAAGGTTTAGACAGCCGAGAAGCATTGTCTGTCCAGTCCTATCGCCATCCCCACTTCAGAGGAAACAAATGAGCTGATAAAAACGAGCCGTTCCTTTCAAGAGCGAAAAGAAACTGAAGCTATGCAGAAGGGGGAAAGAAAAGTTAAGGCTGTGCGTGCGTATGACTGCACGTCTGTGTATGTGCGTCTGTCGATGTGTGTGCGTGTGTGAGTGTGTGTGTGTGTGTGTGTGTGTGCGACTGTGTCTGTGTGGGAATGATTACATCAGCTTGAGCTAGCCCTATGATTGGTTAGGGAAGTGTGGTTTGATTCACTACCTAAAAGCCTGTGGCTGTAACCCTTTGTGAGGGGAACAGAGGCAAGTTGTCTGCCAAGCTGGAAACAGTGCCATCTGCATGCTCTGTCCTGCGCCAAAGCTAGACAGAGAGAGAAAGAGAAGGAGGGAGATTGTGACAGGTAGGATACGCTGAGCCACTGACAGGAAGAAGCATCTGCAAAGCATCGGAACTGCTTTTTTTCCTTTTTTTTCTCTCTTGTGGAGACATTCGGGGAGCTGGTTCGTCTCTCAGAGTGTGGAGGAGGACACAGGCTGCTGGGGAAAATGCCATCGTGTTCTCCTGACTGTTGCCTGCTCAGGCCTGGGGAGGTAAGATTTCTCCTCAGCCCCAAATGTGCAGCTTCTCCTGGCTACTTCAGAATCCCTCTCCCCGTAGGCGACTAGAAGAGTCTGGGGAGTTGGTGTTCGTCTGTAGTGGGGAGGAAAATAGAACCTGTAGAATGAAACTGAAAATCGAAAATAGAGCGTGACGGGAACGGTTGCTTCCACAGTTTGAGTGAATGATGGAATTTGTCAGAGTAAATGTCGTGGAAAAACTGTAAAGGTTGGCGTAACAGATTTCTGAATGTATGTGTTGTGGGCTGAAGTGTGCTGGGTGAGAAAACGTATGAAAGATTTCAGAACGTGTGAGCAATGTTGCAAATAGGAATAGAGAATTTTCGAGAAAAGCTAGTATGTGTGCGTTGAAGGGGACACAATGGCACGGGACTCATTTAGTGTCGAGCACAAAACTATTTCGTATTAAACATTTTTTTTGTAGCTTTTCCTACTCATATTAGTAAGGATGTAGTCTAGACATGGAATTTGGATGTGAAAAGACCTGGATTTGACCATGAAAGGCTTTACACTCTGGGTCAAAGCCTTAGAAGAGTTTCATATATTCTCTTATTTGTATGAAGATATCGTAGCGTCAAATAAAATGCGGTTGTGTTTCACTATTTAATGTTTATTTTATTTCCGTTGTAGCCCTGAAAATAAAATTGTCTTGTGACGCAGTAAAATTTCCTAGTGTGTAAATGTGTTTTTCCATACAAATTTTTTCCTGCTGTTTTAATTTAATCTCAACATCATATCTAAAATATTTTTTCATGTATTTCAGATCATTAAAATCTTCAGCGAGGACGGGATGGGAAAGGTGGTGGAGATCCCAGCCGACATGACGGCGCGAGACCTGTGCCAGTTTCTCGTCTATAAAAACCATTGTGTGGACGATAACAGTTGGGCGCTTGTGGAGCATCATCCAGCCCTGGGACTCGGTAACTGGCTTGCTAGTTTTCTAGGCTAGAGTGGAGCGAGTGAATTTATAGAGCTGTTTTAAAGTGTCTGTGTGTGCGTCAACCTCTTTAGATGCCGTAATTACAGGGTCTTTTGTGCTGGATTTGAAATCAATGATGACCATGTAAGAGAAGAAGACAGACTACCTTGATTCATCCTTTTATGTCCTCAGGCGGAGGGTAATTGATTAACGGTCGCCGGGGGAAATCCCGTCTCACGCAGAGACATAACAGGAAGTTAGGTTCCCCAAGAGTAGAACTGGTACTGGTTCTGGTGCTTTAGAGTCAAGCATTTGATATTCATGTGTTTTGTGCTTCAGGACACAATTTTAAAGATGACCCGACACCTTATGATACAAGATTTAACCTAGATGTTTTAACTCTATTGCCAAAAATAAATAAACCTTACATTGTGGTCTGCACAAACCATGTTTATATGAATTTTAATCTATAGGTAAAGTAGTTTAAATCATATTAACTTTTACCTTGCATAGTTGAACAGATGAATTTGTGTTTAAATATCATAGACTTTGATTGGGCACACAGTTATATAATTAATTGGATAACATTGTTTGTAATTACAGTGTTTTTCTTTTTTCTTCCCTGCTGTCGACCTTATCAGACCTGTGATTCACTGGTTAAGAAGTACTGCTTTAGCTCTTAGCGCTTTAAACTCAAACATGGTCAGTAGGTTTTTTGACGTTGACGGTTGCTGTCAGAGTGCACATGTTGTGGGCAAATCTCTAGGCTAACGCATGCTGTGTGTTAATTGGTTACCTCAAATAACCTGTGTTGTGAACGTGAGGCTTGCTAGTAGAACTGAAGTCAGCCCAGGGCAACGAGTCATACAGGAAGTTCAGCCACCCGAGTACGTGGTCTGGACAGGATTTCGTTTTCCATTCCAACTATTTGTTTTATTTGGCAAACCGTTTTCTTTTTATTTTCAACAGACATCCTGCTCCCCTTCTCTGTATCATCATTCTTTCGTCGTTCTTTCAATGTTCTATTATACTTTCAGTTTCCTAGTGAGTGTAGTGATACAAAAGATGATTAGGGAATTTCGGGAAATGTTGGGGAATTTTTAAACCGTTGAAACTCTTCGAAACTGCCAAAATCTACAGTCTACACATAATTTGAAGTGGTTAACATTATAAGCTACATTATAAGCTATTAATAAAACAGTAGGTACTACATCTGTAGTCAGTAGCTAACTACATTTCAGATATTAAAGAGGATAATGAAAATATATTGCTTTATCACTGATCCTTTTTAATCAAATGTAACAATTTAATCATGTTTATCTGACACAAAAGCGATGATATATATATATATATATATATATATATATATATATACACACACACACACACACACACGCACACACACACAAACATGCTATATCTGATGAAAACACGACGATGAACACGATGAACAGCATCATAAAATATACGGTCAGTTGATGGAATGCTAATTTGAACCAATTTATCTGAATGAATTTTTTTACTAACATTAATCAGACTTCTAAATGCTACCTCAGCTTGCTTAATTGCAAAGTTTGTGAAATACAATGTCAATTACTAATGTAGTTTCGTCATATTACATCACTACATACATTTTTTTTTTTTTTTTTTTTTTTAGCAAAAATAGTTTGTTACTGTAAAAGCTAAACCTTTTGTAAAGCAGATCTATTGTCATACTGGAAAATGTAGTTAAGTTAGTTTTGTTACACTTATTTAAGGTAATCCTGGTCTCTGAAAGTATGTGTTGTTATGTTGATACCAAATATCAATATTTGGTAACCCTGAGACATTAATAATAATATAATGATGCATGTTTTGAATCACTTTTTGCTGCATTGCTACACTGACACAAACAGTTTGGACAAATGCTTCATTTTATATGCGAAACAGGCTGGGTTTAAAATGTCAAAGCATGTCCGTTTCTCATTTGTTATGGATGCACTCTGCTAGAATAGTGCGAAGTGTGGTTGAGCGAAAGCATGACATCATCTCTCTGCAATGCCCGACTCTCTCCTTACTAAGCCAAATATTGAACGGCGGGATGATGGAAAAGCTTGTCACTTCAGAGTACTTCTGTATCAAGCGTCATTTCAAGATGGATGTGTTGTGGGGAAAAGTCATAAACAGGGTTTGTCGTAAAGTGGATTAAAGTGCGCATAAATTGATACACATGTACAAAATTGTTGTTAGGGTGAATAATTGCTATATGCTTTCTAGACACAGTGACTGCAGAAAGAAACAAAAGTGGTGGAAAAAGCAGAGTTGCACTTTTTTTTGCAATGTAACGTAAGTGAAAATGTGTGGTTCTTACCATGAAAGAGTAGTTCACTCAAAAATAAAACAATTCAGTCATCACTCACCCTAATGTCATTTTAAACCATAAAACACATTCTTTCATTATGCTTTAAAGGATATTTTTTAATAATGTGCTGGAGTTTTCAAGCTTATGTCTTTCTTAATTCAGTTGTAAAAAAATTATGTTTTTTGAGAAAAACATCTAAGGATTTCTCTCCATATAGTGGACTTCTATGGTGCCCCTGAGTTTGAACTTTCAAAATGCAGTTTAAATGCAGCTCCAAAGGAAGAAGGAGGAAGAAGGGTCTTATCTAGCGAAATGTACAATTTATATACTTTTTAACTACCAACCAAATGCTTGTCTTGTCCAGCTCTGCGTCAACTCTGTGTATTCCGGTTCAAGACAGTCGAAGGCTTCATCTGGCATGCCCTTTAACGCAAGCTCTGATGCCTCGGTTCATATGTCATATCACTAGTTGACAGTCATTCAAGATGTAGCGATTTAAACTTGCTAATGATGTGGGAACACAAATTCAAACAGCACATGTTGTCCCTAAGCACCGTAATGACATCTCTCATAAAGGTGTGCAACTTTACAAAGTAAACAATGATCCGAAAAACACAAGTTGTACCCACGTTCTTTTTTACAGTAGTGCCCCCGGAAACTTGTGGATATAAATTGTACATTTTCAAAGAAAATAACCAATTGTTTTGCTAGATAGGACCCTTCTTGCGCGGCTTGGATCATTTAGAGCCCTTTGAAGCTGCATTTAAACTGCATTTTGGAAGTTCAAACTCGGGGGCACCATAGAAGTCCACTATATAAAGAGAAATCCTAAAATGTTTTCCTCAACAAGAAAAAGAAACAAATAATTTAGTTATTTCGATCATTTCAATATTACCACATGAAGGCCATTTTAGGTTAAGTAAACTTTTTTAAACTGTCTGTATTGAGAATAATGTTACCCAAAAATGTGTGATTAGAATTGCTTTAGTGCTAAAAACCTCAGAAATCAGAAGCCTTTAGGGGGGTGTTTGTTTTTATTCTATATCGCACTTTAGAAGTACATTTTACGTAGTTTAACCTTGTATTAAAACATCATAGTTTCTTCTGCATTTTCTCAGATTTTCTCTCACCATTCACCTCTCACACTTCTTACTCTGTATGTTGGAAAATGCTAGACTTTGAGCATGCACAATTTCAATGAACACTGATGGTTGTAATATGTTGTCTCATATTGCAGCATCTTTTTTTAATGACTCATCAGTCATATAATCTATTTAATATATGGAATCTACTCAACTTTACTGCAATGCTTAGAGGTCATGCCATGATATATAAGACTTCTATTGGTCACACATGACCATGTGATACAAATTTGCATGGCAGAGCTCACCAAAATTGAACTTTGGAACGCAGTGAAATTTGCTGTCTTCAATATGTGACCCTAGACCACAAAACCAGTCATGAGGATCATTTTTTTGAAATTGAGATTTATACATCATCTAAAATAAATAAATAAGCTTTATATTGATGATATGACAATATTTGGCCGAGATCCAGCTATTTCAAAATCTGAAATAGAATCTAGAATCTAAATATTGAGAAACTTGCCTTTAAAGTTGTACAAATTAAGTTCTTAACAATGCATATTTCTAATAAAAATTAAGTTTTAATATATTTACAGTAGGAAATTTGCTAAATATCTTCATGATCTTTACTTAATATCCTAATGAATTTTGGCATACAAGAAAAACTATAATTTTGACCCAATACAATTGTTGGCTATTGTTACAAATATACCAATGCTACTTACGACTGGTTTTGTGGTCCAGGGTCACATATTCGAATGCGAATAAACGGCAGTAAATGGAATGAAAAGTGCAAAAGTGTGATTGCCCCTTAAGGATGTTTGTTGGGTTGGTGGAACTTACCCCCTATAATTTCCTGTTGCCAAACAAGCCCTTTGAATTGTTCCACGGTTGGATAAAGAACGTGTTCAAGTAAGGGTTCAGGGTCAGTTTTTTGAGTGTTCATGGGCAGCATTAGCCACATTAGCTACGCCATTATTCAGACCGATAGCTTGTGAGAAATGCAGGGAAACTAAATAGAGATCAATTTATGCATAGATCAGATGGAGTCAGTAAGTCCCTGTACTGGTTAAGCTGAATGGGGGGTGGGGAGAGAGAGGTGGTGTGCGGGGGGGTTTATCTGCTCCAGACAAACTCTCTTTTCATCAGGCAGGGATCACTCACCCTGTTTATTTTTTGTCTGCCTGCATGAATGCTAACAGACAATGATGTCATTCAAGATGCAAATATTACATCACATTTGAGTCTTTGGTTACAAAGATGCATTTATGTCATATGTCTATAAACACAGACATTTTCACAAGGGCAATACAGATTTTGAAGTGAATACAGTGTGTACATATCTCATTTTGACCTAATTCTTTTTTCTCCATAATTCCACAGAGAGATGTTTAGAAGACCATGAACTGGTTGTCCAAGTGCAGGTGTCAATGACCAGTGAGAGTAAATTTCTCTTCAGGAAGAACTATGCCAAATATGAATTCTTTAGAAATCCTTTGGTAAGTTAATCCAAGACCTCGCTTAAACTATTTCTTAATTAGGTTAAGGTGATTGTAGATTATGTTTATTTCCTTCCCGTAGTGTAGGTGCAGGTGTCGGTAGGTACATAAGTAACGTGACACGGATTAGCGCTGAAGGAAAGTTCCTCACATTAATGGACTGTTTTCAGTCTTACTTGGTAGATGCAGATATCAAGTGACATGATTCCAGTTCAGTGAGCTGCTCTCACACTCTCTCTCACACAAGCCAAAAGAAACCCATGCCTCTTACTGTTTGGGCTGGTAATCAAACACTTTCATGAACATTTAGTTCTCTTGTAAATTCAGCTGGAGACAGAGAGGGGAAGGAAATCTGTGCTTTAATCGTAAGATTTTTTTCGACCTTTGACACTGTGTTTTAAATCGCTGTAACACAAGTACGCTCTTGACTGTAGAATCTTTTGTAACACTTTCTTTAGGCCTATTTACACACAGTCACTTCATGCATCTTTACTGATCAGATTGCATTCCATTTGCACTTAGCAAAATATATGTGCTTCCATAAAATGAATAAAAACTAATTATACTATTTAATTTTTTTTTATATATTAGTTGTGTTTCCCAAATGCAACTATGGTCGCAAGTTCTGTCATTACCAATAGAATTCAATGGTAACCATAGTCAATGCTGACAATTGTCAGCAAAATTTTTTGTTTGCCCTAAATTGTTTGTCACCCAACTCTTTAAAAAATAAAGGTGCTTTAAAAGGTTCTTTACAGCGATGCCATAGAAGAAACATTTTTTGGTTCCACAAAGAACCGTTCAGTCAAAGGTTCTATAAAGAACCCATCTCTTTCTTAAGTTTTTATAATCTGAAAAACCTTCTTTTGGCTCAAAGAACCTTTCCTGAAACAGAAACGTTCTTCAGATGTTAAAGGTTCTTTATGGAACCATTTAGACAAAAAGGGTTCTTCTATAGCATCGTGAAGCATCTTTATTTTTAAGAGTTAATGTGACACTGAAAATTAGTGTTATAATTTCTACATCCATTTGTCTCATCCATGATTGTTCAATCACTTGTGGATTGTGGGATTGCCAAGCGTTTGTACCCTGACGTATTTCCATTTGGGAAGAATTAAAGTATGTGGCCTGAACAGCTGAATGTGGCTTACAGAATACTGATATCTGATAAATCTGGATTTGGTAAAGATCATTCTGCGGCTGAAAATTTACTGTTAAATTTATGCAGCCATTTTCACACATAGCTCTTCTAGTTTCATGTCCCTCCATGGGCTCTTTCTTCTCACATTGTAAAATAATTTCAACTCTTATAAAAATTTCATGTCCATTTATTATTTATTTGATAAATAACTGTAAAAAGATAAACAGTGTAAAATCAGCGGATTATTAGCATAAACAACAAAACCCTTCAGGGTGAGACACAACAACAATGTTGAGGATGTGATGATTATTTTGCAATAACAAATATTTGACTGCATATTATCCTTTACATATAATACAGAACAGATGTTTGATGTATTCAATTGGTTAGAAATGCTATGAAAACATAAGTAACCCAGTAAATTTATATTAGTTTGTCATTTAACATGGTGCTGCTGGTTATATACAATGCTGTACTAATGCAAAATTTTAAGACATTATGTGCACTGTAACTAATAATTGCTCTTTTCTTTCATCTACCTTAACCACTAAAGACAGGCTTTCTTTTGCAATCATTACAAAACCTTTCCCTTTGTTAAAGATTTCCCTTTCCCTTTGTTTGCATTCTTATTATTATTATTAGTTTTTTTTTCTTTTATTAAGCAATATAATTACTGTTTCAAAGCATTAATACAAGGATTAACTTTGCATGATGCCACTAACAGGTATTACAGTTATAACACTGAATGCATATAGCTGTGCATTTTAGACTAATGGGCTGTGCATTTAGTTTAATGGGCTGCTGTATGTATTTAGAGGATAACAATTTAGTTTGGAATTACTTTTCTGAAAATGCACAAAGTTATTTTAAAATCATTATACAACCTTCATATACATGTAGTGAGCTTAAACATGTTTTTTTTTTTCTTTTTGCAGAACTTCTTCCCAGAGCAAATGGTTGCCTGGTGTCAGGAGACCAACGGGACCATCCCCCCATCTCAGCTCCTTCAGGTACAACTTAGACACGTGTTCTCTTTTCCCATCACCCCATGTTTTAACATCAGTCCATACATATTTGACTTTTTGCAAGACCCCTCTCTTATAATCTAGCTGACGACTAAAGACAAAAGAACATTTCCCTAAATATACACACATTTTGTCAGATTTTTCTGGCAAGTGTCCCCCATAATCTTCCTGGATATCCAGTTTAGAAAATATTACTTTAATAAGTGGTTTATTAGCACATTCAGACCTTTGTTAAAACCTGGTGGTGAATACTTCACACTGAAATCTTACCTGACTGCTTGATTTATTGAACTTTCAAATGTTTTCTTCTTTTACCTCCAGAACTTCTTAAACTCCAGCAGTTGTCCTGAAATCCAGGGATATTTGTATGTGAAAGAAATGGGCAGGAAATCATGGAAGAAACTGTATGTGTTTTTAAGACGGTCAGGATTGTACTTCTCAACAAAAGGAACGTCAAAGGTAAGTTAACTTTCATAACTTCAAATTCTACTTGATTTTCTTTCTAAAAAAAGACTAGTCTGTTTTACCAGTCTACATCATGTACAGGCCTCTGTTAATGTCATCAGGTGCTGGTTAGAACCGACCCCTCCCCCATTTCTGAGTGCTCTTTTAGTGCCCTCTCCCCTCCTTATCCATTAAATGACATGAGCTGTTGGCTGATCTTTCACAGGAGCCCAGGCATTTACAGCTACTAGCAGATCTGGAGGACAGCAATGTCTTTACAGTAATAACAGGGAGAAAGCTGCACAATGCACCGACTGACTTCGAATTCTGCATAAAAGTAAGTTTATGTGGTCTGTTATGAGAACTCTTAAAGTAGATAAGCTCTGAAAAGTTAAAAGTTAAACATTCTACACAAATCCAGCCTATAAAGCTTTTAATATTTCACTGCCTTATGCAGAAAAACACAGTTAAACATCTCACAAAGTTTAGTGAGCAGAGAGACTAATGTTGTGCATAATGTTAATTTGCAGCCTAACAAAGTAAGGAATGAAGTGAAAGAACTGAGGATGTTGTGCGCAGAGGACGAGCAGAGCAGAACATGCTGGATGACGGCCTACAGACTCTTCAAGGTTGGTAGTTGAACCCCATTTTACTGGCTGATGGACTTGATTTAGAACCTGCACCTTTTCTGTGGTTTATCTGGAGCCTGAGCCATTATCCTGACTGAGCTAGGACCCACACCCTTTACTTGGATTATCCTTATCCTGGTTTATTTTACCTTCACTTTTTAGTGACTGATCTAGAACCTGAACAATTTCACTGGCTGTTCTAAAGTGTGCATTCTTTATTATTTCCATTGTTCATCAGGAATCTTTGCTTTTCCTAACTGAGCTAGAACCCACACATTATTTTGTCCCTGACTGATCTAGTATCTATACCCTTTCTTTAACTGATCTGCAGTAGAGCCTGCAGTCTTTCCTAGGCTGATCTAGAATGTTCGCTCTTCCCAGGCTAATCTAAAAAAACACCCTCCTTTCTGTGTCTAATCTACAAATTTCTTTCCTTGGCTAATGTAGAAATTACTAATTTCCCTGACTAAGCTAGAACACCCTCCTTTCTTTGGCTATTCCAAAATCTGCACCTTTCATCTAGAAACTGCCAATGGGGTAAGAAAAAAAAAATTATTTTAAACAGAAAACAAGATTATTTTTCTTACCCTATTGGCAGATTATTCTGCTTGTTTTAAGAAAAAAACGCACTTAATTTTGACTTGTTTTTCTGAAGAAAATAATTTTTACTTGTCTAGAAAATCCTTCTTGATTTAAGAATTTTTAGATATTTTGGCTGGAAACAAGATAAACAATCTAAGTTAGAAAAACATTTTTTGCAGTGTTTTTCCTGACTGTTCTTGAACCCATGCCCATTTCAAGGCTTATCTAAACCCTACATCCTTTCCCTGACTAATCTACAACATTCTCTCTTTCCTTAGCTATTCTAATGTAGAACCTGCATTTTCCCCTGGCTAATCTAAAACCCTCACCTTTTTCCAGGCTGATCTAGAACATGCAACCTTTCCTTGCCTGATCTAGAATCTGCATTCTTTTGCTGGCTGAGCTAGAAACCTCAAACTTTTCCTTGCTGATCTAGCATCTGCACAATTTTTTTTAATGATCTAGAGCATCTGTAATATATTTAATGCAGTGTTGTTCTACAAATGAGACGTAAATGGTGTATGATATATACATATTGTTGTGTACCTAAAAGAAAAAAAATGACAAATTAATTAAGATGCAGTTACGACAGTATGTACACATTGTTGAATTCAGGCAGCATCATTTCATTTTGAGGAAAATGCAATGAACATTTCTGTATATTAGCATAACGTTTTATTTTGGTGTTTAGTTTGAATTCCTCAGCTCTTTAACACTTTTTCATTTGTTCTTCCTTACAGTATGGAATTTTACTCTATCAAAATTACAAGATCCCCCAGCAGCGAAAAACGTTGCTTTCACACTTCTCAGCGCCTGTGGTAAGACACTCACTCTTAACCTACTCCTGCATTCCCTCTATCTTCCTCTCTACCTCACAGATGGAGCATTAATCAGACATGTGTCAGTATGTGGGCCATGATGTCACATTATGGAATGATTGTTCAAGTGTTGGCAGTGAAGTTATTATTACAGCCTGTCCTATGGATGCAATTCTGACAATTTTAGAAAATAATTACCATAGAGAAGCAAATAAGTGATTTAAAAGCAAATGATAAGGACACAAACCACAACAATCTATCCTTGTTCATGTTATGCTTAAAAAGCTTTAACTATTGCTTACTGGTTTAGAACATGGAGACTAGATAATGACCAAACAAGTATCAAAGAACAAAAAACATCTGTAATGGTGCAATCAAATTCATTTTTACTTCTGATCTTCTTTTCCAGAGGAGTGTCTCAGAGAATTCTCTGGTAGCCATGGATTTCTCAGGAAGGATAGGCCGAGTGATTGACAATCCCGTGGAGGCTCAAAGTGCTGCCATGGAGGAGGGACATGCCTGGAGAGTCAGTTCCAAGAATAATCTTTGTTTTAACTCTTTTTTTTTTTTTTTTATATCTACCAGACATTATATGATGATGAATTACAGAAGATATTAATCATGTTTCTAAGCAGCATTTACCAGTACAACACATTTAAAATGATTTTGTGCAACACTTTCTATTAACAAAAAGAATTGTAAAATTTGTTAATAGCACATTTGAGTTACTGTTTTTTAAACTTGTAATCAAATTTGCATGGAAGTTGATTGTGTGGTTTATGTCTGTCTTTTTTCAGAAGAGAAGTCAGCGTATGAATATCTTAGGAAGCCCCAGCCCGTTACACCCCTCATCATTAAGCGGAGGTACTTCTTAGAGTTTTTGTTGATTATTATCGGTATTTTGACATGTAGTTACACTAGCAAACTACTTTAAATGCTTTACTATGGTTATTTTACACATTTTATGCTTATTTTATCAAAACTGTGGTAAATAGAAAGACACCATTCAAAGGTTTGGGGTTGGTAGGAATTAAATCAAGTTTTTCAAAGATAGTCACCATTGTCCATTTTAATATATTTTAAAGTGTTATTTCTGTATTTTTATTTAATTTATTGTAATATGCTGGTTTGGTGCTCAAGAAATTTGAGTTTAGAGTTGAGTTAAGTAGTACTGCTTAATATTTTTGTGGAAACCATATTACATTTTATACTTTAATGAACTGATTCTTTGTAACAAAGTGAAAATATTTACATTCACTTTAGATCAGAGTAATCCATTCTTAATAAAGTAATTAATATATTTTTAAAATGTAAATGGTAATCTAAGAAATCCAAAGCCCAAACTTTTGGCTGGTAATGTAAATAAAAACAAAATTGAATAAAAACAATTAAAAAGTTAAAATTAATTGCTATTACTGTACATTATTGTCTTAATAAGAACAGGTCATGTAGATTAAATCCTTGCAATATAAGAATGTGCAATGCATGCCTTTGAAGAAAAGATACTATTGAATGTGCATAGTATTCCACAAAAATTGCTCACCATCATCCTTGTCTTAAAGGCATTTTGTATCTCCTCTGATCCAGTTATCCACAGAACTCAGCTGTGGTTTCACGGTCGTATTTCACGGGAGGAGTCTCACAAGATGATCCATCAGCAGGGCAGAGTGGATGGGTATTTATCATAGCTCATTAGTAATTCTTAACAACATTCTGGATGATTCCATGTTCTAACTATGCAATATATACTTAAACGCAATTGTCTTTTTGTGCAACAGAATGTTTCTCTTGAGGGATAGCCAGAGCAATCCTAAGGCGTTTGTACTTACCCTGTGTCACCACCAGAAAATAAAACATTTCCAGATATTACCGGTAAGATTTTATAATTTTCTGCACTCAATTATGCTTTAGATGTATTAAATACCACTGATAACTTGTGTGAAAGACAAGAAACCTACTTTTCGCAAGGGCACAGATGCAAATGCTTGGCCAGTGAGTGGCAAGTGCACAGCACGCTGTACATAACAAGCATTCTTGCTTTGCTGTGCCTGTAACAAACCTCAATACTCCAGGAGGGCGATAGAGTTAAACTTCAAAAGGTTGAGCCTTTAAACTGTGTTATTAATCAAGTATCTGGCTATAAACATGTCAGCATGACTTCAATTAACATGCTCAGCAAGAATCTTTTCAAACCGTAGCTCTGCCAGTAGAGAAAACTCACCGCAGAAGCTGACGGTTTAGAATACTATGTGTATTTAAATTGCATAAATTGAAATTGCAGCCTGACACATTTCAGAATTCATAAAAAGTTTTATGTCTTCCCTTTTCCAGTGTGAAGAAGACGGTCAAATGTTCTTGAGCCTCGACGACGGTGCCACCAAATTCACGGACCTGATCCAGTTGGTGGAGTTTTACACGCTGAACAGAGGAGTTCTGCCTTGCAAACTTAAACACCCCTGCACCACTGTGGCCTTATGACCTCCATTTGCCTGATTTCGCCTAAAGACAAACACTCAGGCGTCGTGTGCTGTGGTGTAATGGTGTAATGCTGTGCTGCTGGGCTGGAGAAAAGCACACTGCGAGAGCAATTCTCCATCAAGGAGAGAGAAAATCAAAACAACAAACACAAACAGGACCAGCAAGATATAATGGAAAAAAGCTTGTGTGTTTGCTGCTGACGAACCTCTCAGCCACCTGCACACACGACCGTGGCCAGAGCAGGTTCTCAGGACAATCATCCAGAGGGAGTCTTCAGGATTCGCGTGCTTAATCATGCAGATAATGGTTTGGGAAGACCAGCAGAACACTCGTAAATCACGTTTGATTTTGCACTCATGAACCAGGAACAACCAAGCTATGGCAATTGTTGCTTTCATAAATCAAACAGATTTGATTCTGGAATGTCCTGTGAGATGTGGACAGCCGATTGGTGGTTTCGGTACTGTGAAAAGACGTTGCCGTTAAATTCATGCTTTCTATTATTTTCACCGGTAATCACTAGAATATTTAGACACTTGTTTTCTTTTTCTTATGTGCTCATTGTCTTGAGCAAAGAACTCTCATGCATAATGCATTTGGCCTCCTTTTTTGTGTTAAACACTTGTATAATTTTTCCCCTTCACAAAACATAACCTGCAGCACTCTCTACTGGCCATACCAAGAATTAACGTGTCCCTTCACTCCTTCAAGGAATAGTTGATCTCAAAAAAGAAATTGGGTTCTTTACTCACCCTATTGTTGTTTCAAAGCATTTGTGACCCTGGGCCACAAAACTAGTAAGGTTTTTTTTTTTTTAAATCATCTGAAAGATGAATAAATAAGCTTCCACTGATGTATGGTTTGTTAGGATAGGACAATATTTGGCCGATATACAACTATTTGAAAATCTTTAATCTGGTTCAAAGGCAAGTTCTTAGCAATGCATATTACTAATCAAAAATTAAGTTTTGATATATTTATAGTAGGAAATTTACAAAATATCTCCATGGATGATGACTTATCATGATTTTTGGCATCAAAGAAAAATCGATAATTTTGACCCATACAATGTATTTTTGGCTATTGCTACAAATATACCCATGCTACTTAGGACTGGTTTTGTGGTCCAAGGTCACATTAATAGAAACCACGACTGTTGTTTCTGGGGTAAAAAAACACCATGAAAGTATTAAATACGACTCTATATTTCAAATCTTCTGGAGCCATACGACAGTATTGTATTCGAGACCACAAGAAGGTTAAGTCGGAGTCAAGCCATATGAAATCTTTGTGTGAGGAACCATCTGAAATTTTGACATCAAGCCAAGCTTATGTCAAAAAAAAAAAAAAAAAAAACATACAATTTTGGAAAGACGTGAAGGTGAAAGTTATGGCCAAATTTAGTTTTTGAGTCAACTATTCCTTTAAACATGAGTACAAGAACATGGCCTGACATCACCACCACATCCTTTAGGAACGGTGCCTTGATTTTAAAGAGGAGTCTTTTGAGTTCAGTGAAAAATAACCACTAAACCCTATGCTGGGAACTCCGCTGTGGGTCGCAGTCTATCAGGAGCTAGATCAACAAACTGGAATCTTTAGAACTGCTGTCATCTTCAGTCCCAGCTCCAGTCTATTTTGTTGTTGACTTTCTATTATTCTCTCCATGTTTTGAAAGATTGTTTTGAGGACAGCACACTGTGAAGCCCGGGCTAAGAACACCCACAGAAAGATGGGGTTCGAATTTATAATCTGCCTTGTCCATGGTAGCAGTAGGTACAATGGATTTGTAAAGATATTTTTTTGTACTTGTGACACAATGTAAAGAAAGAGCCATGTTTTTAGTTTGTACCTATATTGTATTAAACTAGATAGAGAGGGCTTAGCCACCATGTCTACAAGTTCACCCAAGATACCAGTACATAGATAAATGCAAATGACGCAATCATTTTTAAGTATTGCTTCAACAAATTTATTTATTTATCTGGATTTGATTACTTGAAATTTAGTTTAGTTTTGTTTTCTCAGCGCTGTTCAATAACATTCTTCCACATTTTTGTGAATTTTTTGGACCTCAGTTAACTAGACCCCCTTTCTTGAATCTTTTAACACTAATTCTTCATCACATCCTACTGTAGAACACCATCTTCATGGTCCTTAGTTAAGGTAGAGTCAGTAAAGCCTGTTTAATGGATTGTACTGTTTTGCTGTCAATTGTTAATCACACACTATATTACAACACATCTTTTTTTTTAAAAGAGGACACATAATATAGTCCATTAAGACAGTACAGCTCATTATTTGCATAATTTAGCAAATTTCATATTGTTGTCTATGAAAAAAAAAGAGTAGTTTTAATTATGTCACAAAGTAACATTAAGCTGTTTGTTTATAGGTGTATTGTAAGATACATACAATTCATATCATCTCAGTTAAGTAAAGGATAATGTACAATCAGCCGGTTTTCGCACAAAAAAGAAAGAAATATCGAAAGGGCAATCCTGATATTTTGACTGTACATTATGCTGCTTATTACATGGCTGCTTAACAATAAAAAGTCAGCAAAAACATGAACTATTGATTTATTGCCTAATTCGAATCAAGTATTTCAGAGAGCCGTGTAATAAGGATATGATCTCAGTCTGTCAGGTAGTACTTAGACCTCATTGGATGATTTAACCACAGAAATAGACTGCAGGGCTTACGTCAGCGCTATTATTATTCACTTGAATATCTTTCTCAGTGTCAGTTAAGTTAACTCGAGCCTTGTTTGAGGTTGAGTGTGTGTCAGTGTTGATTTAGCTGCAGTTTGGGTGGGTTTTACGTTCACCAAAAGACAAGCGTACACACACAAGCTTTCTGAACTTGACATTATTGTCTTTGTTTTTCAGGGTTTGATAAGTGAAGCTATACAATCAGCCAGCCAAGAACTAAACTAATAACATTTCAGTTATGATGCTAATAATCAGCACATTCTGCAACCAGTTTTGATATACTATAGTTCTAGTGTAACTAGAGTTCTGGTTCAGACAGATGGATGTATTGAGTTTAGAGGTCATGATTTTAACAATAAATTAGAAAGAAAGAAAAAAAAAACATTTTTGGATTTTGCCAGAGAAGAAGTTGTAGGTTACTTAAAGTCTAGTTTATGATATGTTACTGGTGAATCACCAAACAAGTGATCTGTAGGGTAGTCTGAGTACCATTAGCGCTTAACCTACTTGTTAACTAGTTCGCCGTTCAGTCTAAAAGTGAGTGTGAGCACACTCCAGACACTCGGGGCGTTATTTCTGAGTTAACACAGTCATACATTAGTCACAGATTTATTTCATTTGCAACATTGTTTTGTTTTTACGTATATCATGTAACATGCAGCTCAACAGGACACTATTGTTGCACTCCATTCATGTACAACTGTTCAAGTTTGTAGATACCACACTGAATTTTTGAATACAGATTTATTTTCTTTCCACAATGGCATATAAATGAAGAAACTTGACATATTTTAGTGCATTATTATTTGGTTAAGTGTGTAAATATTGAATCTATTTTATTTTGTGTTGCTTTGTCATGCTAATTGACCTTAAAGAATATGTTATGTTTGCATTGAGCTGACAGAAAACTGGACTTTGAACTTTTTTAGTCATTATTAAGCTAAATCGCTCACTTATTCTCACAAATACACTTATTATGAAAACGCTAACAAGTTTATGCCGTGTAGATATTGTAGAAACGTTTCTTTAATATGAATCAAAGACAGATTTTTTTTTGCATTGTCCCCATTGTTGTTTGAAAGAAGCTGGTAGCAGCATTTGCGAAATGTGGGATCTGTTGAGAGTTTATCAGTGAAAGAAAGAAATGTCATTTTTATATTTAAAAGAAATGAATGTAACTGGGTTGCTCAGGGTTGAAGTGGAGGCTGTTTTAAAACTGGTCCTGTGGACCAGCAAGACTTCTTCTCTGTATTTTTTTTTTTTATTAAACTAACAGTGTACTTATTTTATTGAGTCTTTGACCATACCAGACCTCTAGTATTTCCCCCTTTCTCTCTTTTCTCTGTCTCTAGCCTTTAAGATATTCTAGTTTCATCTGTAACAGCTATGGAATGAGTTGTATCATATAGCTTCCACCCTTTCTTAAAGGGATAGTTCACCTAAAAATTAAACATCTGTCATCATTTACTTACCCTCAAGTCATTCCAAACTGCTTTTTGCCCATACAGTGAATTCAGTGGAACAGAGCAGCTTGGACATTCATTATTCTTCTTTTTGGATGAACTATTCCTTTAAAATGATGTATATCAGGTGCCTCAAAACCCTACGGTGCATCCTCTCTATCTTCGCTATTGTCGACCTGAGAGGGTGTTCCTACTCAGGTTATGGTTACTGATCTCGAATTTGTGACCATTAGTTACTAGTATCAGTTCTGATGAAAGAGGAGGTCATGCTTTTGATTACACTGTTCATGTTACAGAGTAATTGCATTATACATAAATAGCAATTTGTAATGAAATTTGTTAATGTGTAATTCTGTGGATCTGCTTTTAATTATTGCTATTGTCAAGAATTATAACAACAGATAATATGTGTAACATGGGCGCTGTAATGTAAAGCAGTACTAGTGTTTTTTTCATGCCATAATCAGAACCTTCTCCCAATTCAGTAATATTTCCTGAGCTTTGCATTTTCTCAATGCAAAAAAAAATCATGACCATAAACGTAAGTAACATAGTAAAGTAAATATGAATCTATGTCTTTCAGGGAATGAATGAAACAAACAAACAAAAACATGGATAGAAAAAAGTTCCTTCTTTTCAGACTCTGTATTGATAATGTGTTCTGCTTGGTTCTGTAAATAGCTGAATGGCTTACAAATTCTAATTGTAACCTTTTCAGGTATTTTTGTACAAATAAGGGACTGATATATTCTGTTTAGAATAAACCATTAATTGATTGCTATATGTCAAGGTGTGTTGATATTATCCAAACTAGCAAACATTACACTTACAGTGTTCATATAATTAAGTCACTAGCACTTTACACTTGTGTTGTTAGGGCTTACTGCTTACTGTTAAGGGAACATTTCCCCTCAAGAATCTTAACAATGATGGTTTAAGATTGCATTGCTTTAGGTATTGGCAGTTTTATTTACATACACTACCAGTCAAATTTTTTTTAACATTAAGATTTTTTAAAGTCTCTTCTGCTCACCAAGCCTGCATTTATTTGATCCAAAGTACAGTAAAAACAGTACAATTTTAATTTATTCCTGTGATTTCAAAGATGAATTTTTAGCATCATTACTCCAGTCCAGTCACATGATCCTTCAGAATTCATTGTAGTATGCTGATTTGCTGCTCAAAAAATATTTATTATTAGTATTATGTAGAAAAAAGATGGGTCGATTTTGTTTTCAGGTTTCTTTGATTTTTTGATTAATTTAAAGCATACTTGCTAAATAAAAGTATGAATTAACTCAACATACAGCCATTATTGTCAAAATAGCTGGCAACAAACGTGAGTACACCCTAAGTGATAACAGCAGTATGTTGTTTGACCATGCAAAGCCACATGTCCTATTCATCATGGTTATGTCTTTGTCTGCTTGACAGGGCCATACAAAGTTGTGTATCTTGTATTAGAGCAGTTAAAATTAGGTGCTTTAAGTATTCTCTCATACTGACCACTGGATGTTCAACATGGCATCTCATGGCAAAGAACTCTTAAGGATTTGAGAATTAGAATGGTTGCTCTCCACAAAGATGGCCAAGTCTTTTAGAGGTTCAGTAACACCCTGAAACCGAGTTACACTACAGTGGTCAGGGTCATACAAAGGTTTTTCAAGATGGGTTCCATTCGGAACGGGACTTGCAAGGGTCGATCAACGAAGTTGAGTACTCGTTTTGTTTTGGTTGCAGAAGTAGGTCAGCTTGTCAGTGCTCAGACCAACAAAAGCCATGCAACAAATCGGTTTGCATAGGCGTCGTCCCAGAAGGAAGCTTCATCTGAAGCTGGCTCACAAGAAAGCCCACAAACAGTTTGCTGAAGACAACCTGTCCAAGTGCATGAATTACTGGAACCATGTCCTGTGGTCTGATGAGACTATTAGATAAACTTTTTTGTCTCAGATGGTGTCCAGCATGTGTGGCGATGGCCTGGTGAGGAGTACCAAGAAAACTGTGTCTTGCCTACAGTCAAGCATGGTGGTGGTAGCATCATGGTCTGGGCCTGCATGAGTGCTGCTGGTACTGGGGAGCTGCAGTTCATTGAGGGAAACTTGGATTCCATTATGTACCGTTCATTCTGAAGCAGAACATGATGCCTTCCCTCCAGAAACTAGGCTGAACGGCAGTTTCCCAACATGATAACAATCCCAAACACACCACCAAAATGGCAACTGCCTTGCTGAGAAAGTTGAAGGTGATGGGGTGGCCAAGTATGTCTCCAGACCTAAACCTTATTAAGCACCTGTGGAGCATCCTCAAGCATAAAGAGGTGAAGCACCATGTGTCTAATGTCCAGCAGCTCCATGAGGAGTGGAAGAGGATCCCAGCAACAACCTGTGCAGCTCTGGTCAATTACTGGTCAATTACAGTTCTGCTGTATCTCAAATGTGGACTGCTGTCACTGTGCCTACTAGCTACACAGATACACAACAGGAAGCACTTTCTTTTGAAGTTTCTAAATGCTATAGTCATGATTAGCAGACAATACACCACGTTATATATAATAAAACTACATGCTGTATTATTTTGTGGAATCACCTGCTGCATTGTGCTGCAAACGTCCACTAGAGGGCAGACAAACTCTTAAATAGGAAACCAATCATCCTCACCTGTTGGTAAAAAGCTTTATTTTTTCTCTATGTGGAAGTAACTAAACTAGTTCTGTACATCCTGTGCAGAATTCATACATTTTATAGAAAATGTCAGGTTGTCTCTGTGACAAAAACAACTGGGTACTGTACACTGTTGTGTCAGGTAACCAAAAATGTGCTTTAGAGATGTGGTGAATTGAAATTGGTGCAACTATTTAAAGATAGCTCATTTAAGATAACAAGCAATCTTGCTTTTTAAAGTGACAGGCACTGTGATTGGCTGAAACTGTTTGTTATATAGAAGCTCAGTCATTACAGTAAGTCAGTACTGAGGCCCCTGCAATCTAACTTGCTAACACATGCTAGCTATGTCGTTATACTGCACAGTATCAACAGAATACTGAAATAAGCCTACATTCACATGACATTTTTATGGCACTTTTATTACCAAACACTTTGGAACTAAAAATCAGACACATTTTTTAAGGGAGGGGCTTTAACCGATTCATGACTTATAGGAATATATTATGTTTTTGCTCCACTCTTAGAGAAGAAATAACTTATTATCTAAAATAATTTTCTCAGTTTCAGTTTTAATGGGTAAAAATGAAAATGTTAACTTGGCAGAGAGATTTGGCAAACATGCAATTACAGTACAGTATCTACTATCTAATGTTTCATCACTAATGTTTTTTTTTTATATAATGGTTTTATTGACATCATACGTTGATTAATGCAAGGCTAGTCCTGCTAGATGCATGGCTTTTGTGGACAGGCTTTCACTCAAATAGCCTGTTTCTGTTCTATAGACTTTGGTTCCAGAGCTAATTCACTCAAGATGTGAGAGGGAAACCTGTGATCTAAAGCAGATCTAATGACTAATTTTACAAGAAAACACATTTATTCCATAATACAATACATTATTGGTATATTGTTGAGTCATTTAAATGTGAAATAGCTGTTAACTGAACAGAGGCACTTTAGATGCCTCTAATAACTGCAAACTAAAAGTCCAACAAAAAATATTGATGGCTAAGACATAGAATAGGAAACGACTTAGGATAATCTGAGTTCATACTGTACATTTGAAATGTTAACTACTTTTCAGGTGGTATATGCCATTATTGATCAAATAATTATCTAGGGTGAAATAATTTGTGTGTGTGTGGATGTATTGGTCTGTAATTGTATTAATGTTTGTGGAAAGTGAACAGGTTCTCATTAACTCCTTATGAATCAGCTCCTCTTGCCCTGCCTGTGTGTGTTGCTCTGAATGAAAGCCTCGTTCTGATTGGCCATCTGAACAGTGGCAGGGCTGATAAACCCCCAGGCTTCCCTGTTGTTCCACATCACTCTGCTGTGCTCTCTGTGTGTGTATATGTGTTTTATATGTGTGTTTGAAACAAACAGAAAGCGTGTAAGGACCAACGAGAGGGAGGACTCTTCATTTTTGCCTGACACTGTAAGTACAATGAAAGCAATTAGAGGAAAGAGAGAGATTTTGAGCGTAACACTTGTTGAGCTGTTAGAACACAGTCCAGGTACAAGGTCCAAATACAGGACTAGGGATTTTTTCAGGTTGGTGACATGTATAACTGCTGAAGTGTATTGTGTGTACTTTCTTTTTACATTTGATTTCATATTCTATTATACTGAGTTCAAAAAAAGTTACCATGTCAGTTAAATGTGATAAGCCAAATGTCAGCAGACTTTAGCTTTTACTCCATTTTTACAGCATGACATGTCATAAAGATATCTGAACTTGACAACTCATGCGTTTCCAGAGCCTTTACAAATCAAAATCAGACTGATAATAGTTATTTTAGATTTTATATGCATTTTTTTCCTCAGAATTTTCTTTACGAACATTAGGACAATAATTGATTCATTACATGATTCTTGCGCATTTGCTGGTTTGTTTGTATTGAGAAGCATTCCTAATATTCATATCCTATTCCTAGATTAAAAATGCTTACAAAGTAAACATTCACACT
The DNA here is from genome assembly GCF_049309525.1 of Garra rufa. NCBI lineage: Eukaryota > Metazoa > Chordata > Actinopteri > Cypriniformes > Cyprinidae > Garra > Garra rufa. The sequence continues at coordinate 34,782,439 of NC_133369.1, forward strand.
TTTTAGGTACAGGGTTAGGTTTTTCTGATATGTTCATTCACATTGTCCTCAGATACTTAATGTATGTTTGCTTGTTTTTGTGCATGTGTAAAGATTAACAACTTTAATTGTATACAATCAAAAAGACAAGCCGCCTTTTGGATGAGTCATCATATGCACACACACACAAACACACACACACACACACACACACACACACACACACCGCTGACACATCTCAATCCATTTGTATTATGTGGATTAGGGGAAGAGATAACAGGCATACAAATAATTAGTAGTAGCCACTGTTGCCAACCCTGCTGATAGAGCTCTATTAGAACATTGATTTGATTGGTATAGTCTCTTTCTGTTATATTTGCTCTAGCAAATTCTAATTTAAGATGTGTCCTGTGTGAGGACAATCAACGTCGAAGTGGGCCTTGTTTATAAAACGTTTGTCAACAAACACACTTGAAAAACTACAATTCTGCCCTGGAAAAAGAAACTGCGTCATCCACTGTTCGCGTAACGCTGGGTTCTTCGGGAAGCTGAGCAAGGTTATCTTTGCCTTAAAACCAAAACCACACTTCTTTGAAGACATTCAGAGTCCCGTGCATCAGTGCAGCCGAATAAAGCGCGTTGATGGGCGCACTCTTGCTCTCGCTCTGGTCGACGTGTGCACAGGCATGCTCTTTCGGGAGAAATACCCATAAAAGGAGTTCCACCCTTCAGAACGTCATGAAGAGACATGATCAAAAAAAAAAAAAAACTTTCTGAAATTTGTAAGAAACCCGGAAGTTTGTATTCGGCACAGAAATACTCTGTTATACGTCCAAATCGTTTTTTGAAACTTTGGCCATGTTTACCATGAGAATCCAACTCTTTAACAGCGTAAATAACTTAACATAATAACTTAACCCCCCCCCCCCTCCCCCCTTTAACACTATTGGTTTGAAAGTTCACATCAATGATAAATTATCATTGTTAATTTTTTACAGTATGCATTTGGCAACCTGTGATGTTCTCATTAGGAGAATATTGCTACACATGTGAGGTGTTGACATGGATGATGGCTGATTATGTTTTACGATACTGTTTTTTTGGATCCATTTTCAAATTCACACAAATTAAATCAATTTGTACACTCTATATGAAGTGCATTTCCTGTTTCAAAATATGCTGCAGGGTTATTATTGTTAACTAAAACAAAAGCTATTAAAAATGTTTTTGTTCACTGAATTAAGATAATAGATAATATTCAAATAATAGGCACATCATTTTGTCTTTTATTGTCTATAATGAGAGATTAAACTCCTTTTTCAGTCAAAAACATGGATGCTGCAGAGTTCCGGAGACACGGGAAGGAGATGGTGGACTATGTGGCCGATTATTTAGAGAACATTGAGAAGAGGCAGGTTTACCCTGATGTGGAGCCCGGATATCTTAGGTCACTGATTCCCGAGGAGGCCCCAGAGGAGGCAGAAAGCTATGAGGATGTGGTCAAAGACATAGAGAGGGTGATCATGCCAGGGGTGAGTCAGCGCTGGCCAGCTTTGTTACAATTCCTTTACTTTACAGTCATTACATACTATGGTTTTCAGATCTTGTCTATAAAAAATTAAGCAATGAACTCTGTTTTTGACTGGTAATATTTTACTACTAATAATTTTTTTTTGATAGAATGTTTCTTTTTCCTCTAGCTTTATGTCAATTTATGTATCATGGATATTTTATCTTTATCATTTCCACCATTTTTGCATTGGAAAAATGTGCAGGGGCAACAACTGTTTATTGACACTGATTAAAGAATTGGATTTTTGGTCACACTTTATTTCAAGGTCCAATTCTTGCTATTAATTAACTCTGACTTTTGCCTTAATAAACTTCTAATTTGCTGTTTATTTATAGTTAATAAGGAAGTTGTTAAGTTTAGGTATTGGGTAGGAATGGGGGTGTAGAATGTGGTCATGCAGAATGTGCGCTTTATAAGTACTAATAAACAGTGTTACTAATAGGCATGCTAAAAAGCAACTAGTTAACAGTGAGAATTGGTCCCTATACTAAAGCGTTTTATTTTTATATTAATTATATTTTTTATCTACTTAACCATTTTTACAAAACATTTTTAAAAATACAAAATGTATGAATAACCTACAAAAATAATAAACAATTAATTTATTTCATGCAACAATTGTAAAACTTTTATCAGAAATATTTACTGTAAAATTTACAGCAAGTTACTGGCAACTTTGGTTGCCAGCAATACTGTAAATTTTTACAAGTGCACTGTAAATGATTAACTACAGTTTTACTGTTAAAATACAGCAATTTTCTGTATATATACAAGCAACGATATATACATTATTTAAAGCTGCTACTGTGGAATTGCAGCAATAGTTTGCGATTTTACAAGTGTACTGGAAATCATTAAATAACGTTTCACTGTAAAAAAATATTGTACTACTTTAATTTGTATATTCTTTATTTGCAGTATTTATTTTCCAGATTGCTGAATAATGACTAGCAATTTAAACAATTTATTTACTGCATAAGCTTAAAAAAATATTTAACTGCATAAAGTGTTGTATAGTATGAAACTCAGTGCACCTATTATTTAATAAAAACAAAAATAATAATAATTTGACACATCTTAATCTTGATAAACAGGTCCAATTTTATTTAAAAAATCTCTTATTTAATAACTCTCAAATTTGCATGAAAGAAATGTCATAGAACAGTGTATTCAGTATGATTCTGAATTCCAAAATAAATTGGGCATGAAAATATTTACTTGAATATTTACTATTAACCTGCTAAATTTTAAGGTTAACCAATATTTAGCCAAAGTTGAAAACAACATCAAGTTAACCAACATGGTCATAATTAAATGGTTCGAAATACCACAAAGACAATGATGAATTTTCACAACTTCATGAACAGTCCAACATGGCCAAACAACAAGGCCTCAAGTGAGTCCAACAAAACTTCTGATCAAAAAAGGAGAACAGTTCAGCTCCAGATGCTTTTCCATCCCAGGATGCAAAGAGTGGCTAAAAAATATTGAAAAGAACAAAAAGGGCAATACATTAGATATTTTACAAAACAATGATACAGTCAGACAAAGACAGAGGGATGACAGATACAGTCAAAGGCAGAGAGAGTGATGATTGTTACAGTTAGATCAGTGTGATATTAAACAGTAAAACGTTAAAATTGTGAAATTTTTTTACAAGTTATTACAAGTTTTATATTTTACTATACTTTCAAATATAATTTATTTCTGAGATGCAAAGCTGAATGTTTAGTATCATTACACCAGTGTTACATGATCTTTCAGAGATCATTCTCATTTATTATCAATATCCTGATTTATTGTCAATGTTGTCAGTGTATGTTTTGGAGCCTGTGATACTTTTTCAGGATTCTTTGATGAATAAGTTTCAAAGAACAGCAGTTATTTAAAAGATAAATTTTATCTAAAAATATAAATCTTTACAATCAATTTCAATGTAACAAACTATATATAAGTATAATATATAAGATATAAGTAAAGAAAATCCATGAAAGAATCCTGAAAACAGTATCACAGGTTATTAAAAATATTAAACAGCACAATTGCTTCTAACATTGATAATAAATCAGCATATACAATAATTTCTAAAGGATCATGTGACACTGGAGTAATTAGAAGACTAGAGTATTGATGCTGAAAATTCAGAAATAAATTACATTTTTAAGTATATTAAAATGGATAAACATTTTAATAATATTTCACAACATTATAGTTTTTTCTGTATTTTTTATCAATTAAATGCAGCCTTTATGAGCAGAAGATACTTATTTCAAAACATAAAACCTACTGAACACAAACTTTTGAACGCTAGTGTAGATAAAGGATAAAAGAACATAATAAAAGGAAAAAGATCTTGGTGTATGTGTACTTACATGTCAGTAATTCTGCTGAAAATCCCTCACATTGCAAAGAAAACTGGTAACTTGGGTTCACTTCTGCTGGTTTCTTCCGTGTCCTGTCGTTTTAGATGGGTGTTTGCCTTTCAACTTCTTTGTTTCTCTCTCAGGATAAATATCTACAAAACAGTCAGGAAGCAGACAATATGTAATTCACATTAATTTTAGCTTTTGTACATCTGAATTATTCTCCCTAAAAAAACTCTCTCTACTTGAGTTGAGAAACATATTCTATCATATCTAACGTTACATGTAAAATGCAGGTACTCAGATTGTTAGAATGCAACTATTACCTCTGAATGAACTCCAAAGCTCCAAGCTCCGTCCGTCTCCTCTTGATAACGTTAGTCCGGAATATGTAATATGCTGCGAACAGGCCAGACAGGAAGATAGGCTGGATTAACTCATTCTTCAAATCAAAGTTAGCAAAAAGCACTAACGTTACATTCAAACAATAAGCGAATTAGCAAGTTATCAAAGGTCCTAGTACATCTCACTGCTTACGTTAACCACTTTAAAGGTTGTATCAGCGATTTCTAGCCTAAAACATAAAGTGTCAATTTCAGCTGACCTTTCTTCACGATCCGCTCGCTGCCTGCCCCATAAATTGTCTGTGAAAAAACGTACTCGGTTACTTACGTAACCTCGGTTCTCTCTAGAGAGGGAACGAGTACTGCGTAAGAAAATATCTTACGCTAGGGGAAAATCATTTTTCTGCGAGATATTGAAGCCAAAAATTATCCTTAATTTTGAAATAATGTAAAGCGCGTTGCAGCAACATACAGCCTATTGGCTGCTCTGCGGCAACTGCAGCAGCCTATTAGAGCGAGGCCTGACGCGACGCCAGATCCAATGGGGGCATTTCGCGCCCTTTGCGTCGCTTCGCGCCCTTTTCGTAGCTTCCCGCCTAAAAGGTCTAGGCCTATAAATATCGCTCATAGGCAGCTATTATCTGGTTTTTCATCATCAAAGCAACCAGAGCGTGCGCATGCACGGCAAGATACGCAGTACTCGTTCCCTCTCTAGAGAGAACCGAGGTTACGTAAGTAACCGAGTACGTTCTCTTACGAGAGGTCTCTCGTACTGCGTAAGAAAATATCTTACGCTAGGGGACCCAGTGTAAAACGCCGTGCATGCTGAGATCTGACACCAAAGACCCAAGGGCGAAAACCCGGGGTTCATACAGTTCATAATCACCTATAGAACTCACAGGGAGTCCGGGGAAGAGGGAGGGGCAGCGCCGCACTCTTCCACATAGTGCAGCGTCACTCAGACGCTAAGTAAACGTACATACAGGGCGGGGTTACGGCCTGAGCTGACGTAAGAATACGGGTCATCACACAGTTTGCCCAGACACATATTGTGCTGCTATTACTTTCACTGTCGACCCTAGAGCTGTGCTCAGTAGACGCAGCATTTCGAGCTGATAAATCAGGTCAGACAACACTGAATATCTAGACTGACAGCAGTCTGGCCTGTAAGGCGGGAACCTCCAGGTTGTAAAACCTTATAAATGTAGACGGAGAGGCCCAGCCCGCCGCCGTACAAATATCTTGTAAGGCAATCCCACTCGACCAAGCCCACGACGAGGCCACGCCCCTCGTGGAATGTGCTCTGACACCTAGCGGGCACTGCTTGCCCTTGGAAGCATATGCCAACGCAATAGCATCAACTATCCATCTGGATAGGCTGTGTTTCGAAGCGGCCAGTCCCTTTGGGCGCCCGTAAAACGAAACAAAAAGCTGATCTGTCTGTCTAAAAGCAGACGAGCGAGACACGTAAGCTCTTAATGCCCTGACTGGGCATAGGAGGTTCGCGTCCGTTTCCTCATCATTGACCGGTAGGGCTGACAGCGCGATGACCTGTGCCCTGAACGGTGTGTTGAGTGATTTTGGAACGTAACCATGCTTGGGTTTGAGTATGACTTTAGAGTCATTAGGTCCAAATTCCATGCACGTCGCGCTCACAGAGAGTGCGTGCAAATCCCCTATGCGCTTCACTGAAGCGAGAGCCAGCAGAAACACAGTTTTAAGAGACAGGTATTTCAAATCAATCGTCTGCAGAGGCTCGAATGGTCCACCTTTCATGGCCTCTAGTACCACAGAAAGGTCCCATACGGGGACTGAGGGAGGTCTGGGGGGATTTAGTCTTCTAGCTCCCCTCAGGAAGCGAATAACTAAATCGTTCCTTCCTATTGACTGACCTAACGTTGCGCTCGAAAACGCCGTTATAGCCGCCACATAGACTTTGAGCGTGGACGGGGTTCTGCCCTTGTCCAGCAGCTCTTGTAGGAAGGAAAGCACCTCCATCACACCACAGTTAGTGGGTGACAAGCCGCGGGCTGCGCACCAGCCCGAAAACACTGACCATTTTGAGGAATAGAGCCGTCTCGTAGAAGGGGCTCTAGCCTGCGTGATCGTGTTTAATACTCCTTTTGGGAGTTCATCATATATTCGCTGGTGGCCCAGACATGAAGGGACCACAGCTCTGGGTGAGGGTGCCAAATCGAGCCGCTGGCCTGAGAGAGAAGGTCTCTCCTCACTGGTATCGGCCACGGGGCAGTGCTCGTCAGCTGCATCAGCGCTGGGAACCAGGGCTGGTTTTCCCAAAACGGCGCTATCAGCAGTATTGAACATCCTTTTTCCCTGACCCTCTCTATCACCTGAGGTAGGAGAGAGATGGGGGGAAAAGCATAGAGATGACGGCGGGGCCATTCGTGGGCCAGCGCGTCTCTGCTTTTTGAGTAAAATTCCTGACAGTGAGCGTTGTTCGGAGACGCAAAAAGGTCTATTTCTGCTTTGCCGAATTTTTTCCACAGTAGTTGTACTGTCTGTGGGTGTAGAGACCATTCGCCTGCTGGAACATTGTTCCTGGACAGTCTGTCTGGTCCTATGTTCAGAAGCCCCGGCACATGCGCTGCTTTCAGCGAGCGCAGGTTGCGCTGAGCCCATACCAGGAGGCGTTCTGCAAGTCTGTATAGGTTTTTGGACCTGAGACCGCCCTGGCGATTTATATAGGAAACCACTGACATGTTGTCCGAGCGGACTAGTACATGGTTTCCTTTTATTTGGGGACAGAAGCGCGTCAGCGCGTTCTGTACTGCCAGCATTTCGAGGCAGTTGATATGTAGGAGCTTTTCCCGTTCTGACCACTGGCCAAAAGACGGTCTGCCCTCGAGCAGAGCCCCCCATCCCGAGGTTGACGCGTCCGTAGACACCACTTTTACTCTCGAGAAAGTCCCCAGGCTTACACCTGACTGGTACCAGTCGACTGCTTTCCACGGCTTCAGGGCTGTGACACATTTCTGATTGACCGTGATACGAAGCCGACCGGGCGCCCACGCTTGACGCGGGACGCGCGCTTTCAGCCAGAACTGCAGTGGACGCATACGCAGCAGACCCAGCTGCAGAACTGATGACGCTGAGGCCATGAGACCCAGCATTTTCTGAAATTTTTTGGGACAGACGCGCCGCAGTGGAACGAGCCCGCTGTGCGCTGAATGTCTGCTGCGCGCTGTGGTGACAGCCGCGCTATCATTGACAGCGAGTCCAATTCTGTGCCCAGGAAGGAAGTTTTCTGACTGGGGGACAGGGAGCTCTTCGCCCAATTGACTCTGAGACCCAAATTCTCGAGGTGATCGAGTAACATGGTCGTATGCTGTACAAGCACTGAGCGAGACTGCGCTAGAATCAGCCAATCGTCCAAATAGTTCAGTATGCGCACGCCTTTCAGTCTGAGAGGAACGAGCGCTGCGTCCATGCACTTTGTAAATGTACGGGGTGCCTGGGACAAACCGAACGGCAGGACTGTGTACTGATATGCCTGGCCCTCGAAGGCGAATCTCAAAAATCGCCTGTGACGTGACGCTATCTGTATTTGAAAATACGCGTCTTTCAGATCCACTGACACGAACCAGTCTCCTTGGCGAACTTGCGCGAGGATTTTTCTGGTCGTGAGCATCCTGAACCGACGCTTCACCAGCGCTTTGTTCAGTTGCCTTAGATCTAATATGGGTCTGTGACCCCCGTCTTTTTTCGGTACCAGGAAATATCTGCTGTACAACCCTCCTTCGCTTTGAGTTTGAGAGAGGGGCTCTATGACTCCTTTGCTCAATAGTTTCGCCACTTCGGCTCGAAGCAGTTGTGCTGCTTCTGTCTGCATTGTGGTCTCGACGCGCGCTGTATAGCGGCGCGGGCGTCGGTGAAACTGTAGCGAATAGCCTCCTTTTATAATGTCCAGCACCCATTTCGAAACCCCTGGAAGCTTTTCCCATGCGTTTGCATGAATAGCTAGAGGTTGAATACGAAACGCGCTCCGTTCTATCCGTAACGGAGTGGTTTCGGAGTGCTGTGGCACCAGAGACGTGCTGACATTCGAGGCGTGGGGCACGCTGATAGCGGGAACTATTATGTCTGTGTGTGGATGTGGTCGTGTGGCAACAGGCACATTTAACACACTGCAAACACCGTTCGCCTGCATGCACGTTAGTTTCGCTTTTACGGAAACCTTTTGACGTGCGTGATGTGATGTCTGTGGGCACTGTGAAGTGGGCACGTCTATCACATGTGGAGCGCAATCGATCTGAGCCGATTTTATGTGCGCAGGGTCTGTCTGACATGTTGTGCTTGTGTGTAGAAATGGGCACTGAGTGGGCATTTTGACTACACTTGAAACACCATCGGCCGTGGCCGGTTGTGAAGCGCAATCGATTTGAGTCGATTTTATGCGCGCTTGACCTGTGAGACAGGGTGTGCTTGTGTGTAGAAATGGGCACTGGGGAGTGGGCATTCTGACACGTGAAACACCATCGGCCGTGGCCGGGACACCAGAAAATACACTCTTTTTTGGATTTATCTGGGTAGCCGTGAGAACGGCTTTTGAGTACAGGCAAACGGGCGACAGAGCCGGTTTGTTGGCTGCAAAATACACTGGAACAGTCACAATACTTGGAACTGAACAAGCAAATACCTTTGGTGGGGGTCCGGCGACAGCGGGACTCGCGCACCGTCTTTTTCCTAGCTTTGTTAAGACTGCTTCGGAGGCTCAGGTTTCAAATCCAACCTGGGTCTCGGGCCGCGACCAGCGGGACGGCGGCCAGAAGAGCGGGAACGCGGTCTCGCGCCCTGCGCTCAGTGGCGCTGCGAAGCGGCAACAGCGGGCTGTGGCTGGGGTCGTGCGCTCTGCGCGGGCGGTTTCACACGGCCGGCTGCAGAGCTGGAGCGTTTCGGCAGGAAGTGCCTCATCGCCTGGGACGCCTTCTGTACCTCAGCGAATCTCTCTGCAAAGTCCTTGACAGAGGATCCAAAAAGGCCAGCGGGAGAGAGCGGAGCATCGAAGAACGCGGTGCGCTCAGACTCAGCCATCTCCGAAAGCGTCAGCCACAAATGCCTTTCAGCTACAGTGAGCGAAGCCATGTTGCGTCCGATGGCCTGTGCTGCAGACTTTGTAGCGCGGAGTGCGAGGTCCGTGGCGCTCCTTAGGTCCGGCACACAAATCGTGTCAGGGCCTTCCTCATCCATCCTTCGGAGGAGGTCAGCCTGAAAAACCTGCAGCGTGGCCATTGTGTGCAGCGCTGACGCTGCCTGCCCGGCGGCGGTGTAAGCGCGGCTGTGCAGGTTTGACGTCTGGCGACATGCTTTAGACGGCAGCGCCGACTTAGCACGCCGTCCAGCGGAGGGCGGGCACAAGTGGGCTGCTATCGCCTCCTCGACAGGCGGCAGAGAGAGGTATCCTTTTTTCTCGGCGCCGTCCACAGTGGAGAACGCTAGAGAAGAGGATGGGCGCACTCTCGCTGAGTAAGGGGCGCTCCAGGATTTAGCCAGTTCTTCGTGAAGCTCAGGAAGAAAAGGCGCTGGTTTGCACGCGCTCGAAGCGCGTTCCCCTTTCGGCAGAAAACAGCCGTCCAACCTGTTATGAGCGGGCTGCTCCGGTGAGGACCACTCGAGGCCAAGGCACGCCGTGGCCTGTGTCAGAATCCTCATCAGTTCTGCCTCGATCGAAGCTCTCGAGCCTGACGGAGCGTGGGCGGGGGGAGCGAGGTCCGCAGAGCTCGTCCAATCCTCACTGCCTGACGCCAGAATAGAGCAGGAATCCTCCTCCTCCATAACTGTGCCCTCATCAACCGTGTCGGTGCAAGCGGCGGCGGGCAGCGGCCACTTAACATCTGGGACGGAGGCTGGCGAGATTGGTGAAGCTGGCGGGCGAACCGGCGAGCTTTGTCGGCTGGGGGGGGGGGTTCCGGTGCCCGCTGGGCACGGCGCTTCTTACAGCGCGACACCGTGGCGGGCGGGGGAGCAGATTCGGCGAAGAATGCCAGGCGAGTCCTCAGAGTCGCCATCGGCAGTGGTTCACAATGAGGGCAGCCGCCCTCAGCGAGCGCGAGCGCCGCGTGCTCCTCACCCAGGCAGGAAACGCAGACGATATGGCGGTCCCCGTCACTGAGTGTGGCTCTGCATGAGCCGCAGGAAGGCATCTTTAAAAAGACGCCTGCTCTTTTATAGAGAAGTGTGTATCGCAGCGGCGACACACACTTGAGGTATTAAAGGATATGAGCGCCGGAAAGCGCAGCAGGAAGGCACGGAAGGCGGCGTGGCCAGCAGCTTCAGAGACTCGTCCCGCTGAGATGCTTGCAATCGACGGCGGCTTCTTCTCCGGCTCCAGCGATGCGTTTGCTTCGCTTGAAGGATGAAAAATCAGATAATAGCTGCCTATGAGCGATATTTATAGGCCTAGACCACGCCCTTTTAGGCGGGAAGCTACGAAAAGGGCGCGAAGCGACGCAAAGGGCGCGAAATGCCCCCATTGGATCTGGCGTCGCGTCAGGCCTCGCTCTAATAGGCTGCTGCAGTTGCCGCAGAGCAGCCAATAGGCGCGCAAGCTGTTTCGCCTATGTCTGTATGCTGCTGCAACGCGCTTTACATTATTTCAAAATTAAGGATAATTTTTGGCTTCAATATCTCGCAGAAAAAGGATTTTCCCCTAGCGTAAGATATTTTCTTACGCAGTACGAGAGACCTCTCGTAAGAGAACCGCGTCTCTCTGGTCAGCCTAGAGTCAGCGTCAGGGGTTTGGTGTGGTGGACTTTCGCTCCGCCTCCCTCACATCCCTGCACCAGTAGGAAAGTCCACAACACCAAACCCCTGACGCTGATTGGTTGGAACACTGTTTGTTTATCTGTGGAATAGTTGATAGCGCCGATTGTTTTTTTGGCATATCTCGGACCCTAGGCTGACCAGAGAGACGCGGTTTTTTCACAGACAATTTATGGGGCAGGCAGCGAGCGGATCGTGATGAAAGGTCAGCTGAATTTGACACTTTATGTTTCAGGCTAGAAATCGCTGATACAACCTTTAACAGCACCGTTCAGAGTTTACGTGACACACACATCCTCCGTGAGCGGCTGACCGCGAATCGCGAGCCCTAAACACGCGTTTTATTTCGGTGCTTAACAGCCGTGTTAACAGATGGCTGCCTGTGCAAATTTGTTGTACATCATAAAATAATCACGAGAAAGTGTGCTGATCAGCACGACGTCGCCGTGAATCACATCTTTTGCCAATGAATCTTGTAATTCTTAACGTAGGAACCCAGAGATGTTACGCCTATAGCCGATATAAGGCCGGGGAATGTGTGTGAAATCCTTCCGCGACTGTGCTGCCGAATCCCCGCACAAGTCTCTCTCGTGCTCCGCGGACGGAGGATTCGTTAATCTGCGGTTACCGCGAATGTTTATGACACCTTAATATTCTAATACAGTTACGAAATATGAAAAATAAAATAAGACACTTACCACAGTTGTGAATCGTTCTTCTTGCTGCTCCCAAATGTCGACGTTGAAGATAATCCCGCCTCTTTAGATTTGAAATTTACCAGAATGCATTGCGGTTTACAGCAATATGCTGTATTGGCTGTATTATAAGAAATACAACACGCTGCTGTAAAATATTGCTGTAATTTTTACAGCAATTCGTTACAGATAATATTTCAGTTAAATTTCCACATTCATTACACAGTATAGTTGAAAATACAGTATCTTAGCATGGCTTTAGGTTCACTAACACTTTAATTTAGGGACCAATTCTCATTATTAACTAGTTGCTTATTAGCATGCACATTACTAGCATATTTGCTGTTTATTAGTAATCATAAAGCATATTTTAATGCATTATTTTGCATGACCATATTTTGGATCCCTTAATCCTACCCCATACTTAAACCTAACAACTTAACCTTACTAACTAATAAGCAGCTAATTAAGAGTTTATTGAGGCAGTTGAGGCAGTATTAAATAGTTTATTGTCTTTGATTTTTTAAATTTATTTTATCAATTTAGAACCAGAAAAAAACTTTATCTTAAGTTTTGTATATTGCACTTACTGACAAGTTCACCATTTAAACTGATAGTCTACCAACAGATATGATGGTTATACACTGTGTCAAAGATGATGTAACAACAATGCAAATATTCATAAATATGTGTGATTTATCTTGTGCAGATAAAGATATGGTGGACACATCAAGAGACCCTCAAATCTCTCATTTGACATGCTCAAAGTCCACCTTTGGAGGGGCTTGAATCTGATAGTTAGGAAATCAATCATTAAACTCTGACCTGGGGTCAGAGAAAAGCCTCCCCCACCCCTTCATTTCATAGCTCAGAGGAAAAAACAAACACTTTAATTCAGTTAAAGGTGTTAACCTTCCCACTGTGTCCAATTAGACCAATTTTCCCTTTTAGAAGTCTTGTTTTAATAGTTGTTTAAAAGTGTGTGCTTGAGCTAATGAATGACTCACACTAGGAAAATCCTGCAAGAGAGACATAGACACACAATGCCTCAAGCTCTCTCCTCTGCTAAACTCATGGAATAATTTCATCTAGCCTTCATAATTTCATTTAACCTTTAACGTTCTGAAAGAAAAACCCTGATGTCTCTATTACTGAAGTCATAATGCTTGTTCTAAAGAGCAAATGAACAACAACAAAACAAACTAAATCTGACAGATCACAGCCCCCGATCTTAGGTAGCTCTTTAGCTTAAAAACATGTTATATTACTGTAGTAAATGGTTTTAAAAAATATATTTAAAATTATCATGAACACTGAAGACAAATTTTGAATATTTCTACATGTTTCTGCACTATTTCAGGTGACGCACTGGCACAGCCCATACTTCTATGCGTACTTTCCTACTGCTAACTCTTTTCCTGCAATGCTGGCTGATATGCTGTGTGGGGCAATTGGCTGCATTGGATTTTCTTGGGTATGTATTTTACTTTGTTTCTCTCTCTCTCTCTCTCTCTCTCTCTCTCTCTCTCTCTGTACAACCACCTATATGTCTATCCAGTTAGCTATCTGTCTGTCCCTCCGTTGATCTATTCATCTAGCCATCCATCTATTTAGCCACCTGCTAGTCTGTCCATCCATCTATCCATAAAGCATTCATCTGCTTCTCCATCCATCCAATTATTTTTTTCCATCCATCCAATTATTTTTTTCCATCCATCCAGATATTTGTCTCTCCATTCAGTCTGCCCCTCCACTGAACCATATATCCATCCATTTAGTCATCTGCTAATCTGTCTGTACATCAATCCATCCATCCGTTCATTCAGTTATTTAGCAACTTGTCCGCCCATCTCTTGATCCATTTAGCCACCTGTTGGTCTGTTAATTCTGCATACATCTGCTTTTCTATCCATCCATCCAGTTATTTAGCCACCTGTCTGTCCATTTCTGTAATAATCCATTTAGCCACCTCTCTGTTTATCCATCCATCCATCCACCCATCCATCCATCCATCCATCCATCATCCATTCATTGAGCCACCTTTTGGTCTATTAATTCTGCATCCATCCAGTTATTTAGCTACCTTTCTGTTCATTTCTGTAATAATTTGTTTAGCCACCTCTCTGTCCATCCATCCATCCATTCCTCCATCCATCCATCCATCCATCCATCCATCCATCCATCCATCCATCCATCCATCCATCCATCCATCCATCCATCCAGCTACCTAATCCATTTAGCCACCTCTCTGCCAATCCATCCTTCCATCCATCCATCAGTCTATAAATTCTGCATCCATCCATACACATATTTGTATCTTCATTCAGTCTGTCCCTCCACTGATACATATATCCACCCATTTATCTACCTTCTAGTCTGTCCATCCATTTATCTAGCCATGCATCCATCCAGTTATTTAGCAAACTGTCTGTCCATTTCTGAAATAATCAGTTTAGCCATCTCTCTGTACATCCATCCTTCCCCCATCCATCTATTTACTGAGCCACCTGTCTGTCTGTTAATTCTGCATCCATCCATTTAGTTATTTAACAACCTTTCTGTCTATTTCTGTAATAATCCGTTTAGCCACCTCTCTATTCATCTATCCCTCCCTTCATCCATCCATCCATTCATTAAGCCATCTGTCGCTCTGTTAATTCTGCATCCATTAATCCATCCATCTATCCATCCAACCACATATTTGTCTCTCCATTCAGTCCCTTCTCTGAACCATATATCCACCCATTTATCCACCTTCTAATCTGTCTATCCATCTTACCATCCATGCATCCATCCAGTTATTTAGCAAACTCTCTGCCCATTACTGAATTAATCAGTTTAGACACCTCTCTGTTTGTCCATTCATTCATCCATCCATCCATCCATCCATCCATTGAGCCACCTGTTGGTCTGTTAATTCTGCATCCATCCATCCATTCATTGAGCCACATGTTGGTCTGTTAATTCTGCATCCATTCATCGATCCATCCAATTATTTTGCTTTATTTCTGTAAATTTCTGTAATGATCAGTTTAGCCACCTCTCTGTCTATCCATCCATCCATCCATCCATCTATCTTACCATCCATGCATCCATCCAGTTATTTAGCAAACTCTCTGCCCATTACTGAATTAATCAGTTTAGACACCTCTCTGTTTGTCCATTCATTCATCCATCCATCCATCCATCCATTAAGCCACCTGTTGGTCTGTTAATTCTGCATCCATCCATCCATCCATTGAGCCACATGTTGGTCTGTTAATTCTGCATCCATCCATCCATTCATTGAGCCACATGTTGGTCTGTTAATTCTGCATCCATCCATCGATCCATCCAATTATTTTGCTTTATTTCTGTAAATTTCTGTAATGATCAGTTTAGCCACCTCTCTGTCTATCCATCCATCCATCCATCTTATTCATTTAGCCACCTGATGGTCTGTTAATTCTGCATACATCTCATATGCTTTTCCATCCATCCATGACATCTGAATCTCTCATATTGTAGGCTAACACAGGATTTTATTTATTTATTTATTTATTTATTGTTTGCTTGTAGGCAGCGAGTCCTGCCTGTACAGAACTGGAGACAGTGATGCTGGACTGGCTGGGAAAGATGCTGAAGCTACCAGAAGATTTTCTTGCTGGTACAGAGGGGAGAGGGGGAGGGGTTGTCCAGGTAAGATAATTAAGAATTGTATCTGCTAGTAGTGCAAGTTTATATAAATATTTATATGGTATGACTTATATTCAGGGTTTTGAAGGGTCTATGAAGGGGGCCCAGGTACAGCAGGGGGTCTTTGGAGAAGATAAAATAGTATATAACAGTATATATTTTTAAATTCAAGACATGTTTAACTATGTAAATACACATTACCTTTAAGGATCTGTTGTTCTGCAAAGGTTGATTCACATTATGAAATGCACAACATGTGCAAAATGTATAAAATTTTAAACCACTTTCATGCCACCTGGGCAACCTTAATCCATGTTTACGGGCAATTTCTTTTGACCAATAACAAATGTCCACACATGTCCCACACAACAATTTGTTTGTCATTGATTTCTTCTCTAGGCCCTGCAAATTGTTTTGTCCTGTAGAAATTGCCTTTTAAGACGTCAGCTACACATGAGAGGAGACAGTCAGGCGGTGGTGCGTGCGTTGAGAGCGGCCCGCAATCATTTCGTCACTATGGATGTGGCAGTTGAGCAGCTGTGACCATTTAAAGAGAGACACAGGAAGCACAGCGTATGGAAAGTCCACTGATTACAGTCGGTTTGATGCTCTGTCATTAGGGCCGCTTTGGAGTGTGTGTGTCCTCCTACTGAATGGTTTTGTCTCTGGGCTTTTCAGAGAGCTCACTATGGCAACAGGCATTATTTTCACTGATAGCACGCTCTAATGAGGGAGTTTGAGGGTTTTGTAAGCAATTTCTCTCAGCAAAGGTGGGCATAGCAGAGAGGGGAGGAGAACAGGTGGAAGTAGAATATAATTATGAAAGTAAAACTAAGCATTTAGAAGTTTACAAGCGTTTTGTTGAGTATCATATTGATACATCATGGGGGAAAACTCCTCAGTCTTATTCAGAGGACCAAACTGAGCAAAAATATGCAATTTGGTGCAGAGGCTAATATTTATATGGGCAAAAAGATACAATTCTGATTGTTTGTAATGTAAATTAATAAGATCTTTATAACAGTATAGCAGACTGCTTATATAAAATGCATAAAAAGTATCAGCTGTCACACTAATCTTATATTATATTACAATTATATTTCCTTTGTAAAAATCTGTAAAGATTTCCCAACAAGCGACCTGAATTGTACTGCTTTTAGAATTTTAATAAAAGGCTAGTAACTTGCAAAGTATTAATCAGATGACAAAAGGCATGTAGTATGTTGTGTGCAACTGGTTTTTAGCCAAGTTTTAATCATGTTGATCATTTAGAGGCCTTAGAAAATTGCATATCAAATGATACAGTTGGCTTGATAGGGTTAAATGTGGTAGAATTTAAAATTTGAAATCCTTCTTGTTCTTGAAATTAGATCACTGTGCTTTGTGAGATCTTATTGCCAAACAAGTGTGGCTACAGTTTTCCAGATTATCTCATAAAATGAACTCAATCATTAGTAATCAGGACGTGGGTGTGCGCTGTCAGGCTTACGAAGGGAAATCAAAGACAGCTCGTGCCTCACAATGAGCTGAGGTGATCTGTATTGAGGGGTTTTGAGTGGAAGTCTTCTCATTCACTCATTGAGAGCACACAAAACAGAGCTGGAGAGCTGATGAAAATTCATCACTGGTTGCATTTACAATCAGCAACATCAGGTCATATTGATCGGGGTTGTTTCGCTCAGTGCAATTTTTGAGATGAGGGAAATTATGTCTTATATGTCTAATATTGAACATGTCTACCAATTGTGAGACCTGCTCGATATGGACTGCTTTTCATGAACAGCAACATTTAATGTACATATTCGAAGTATCAAGTATAAATAAATATAATGTGATGTTTGTTTGTACAGGGCACTGCCAGTGAAGCAACTCTCATAGCTCTTCTTGCTGCTCGTTCCAAAATCATCAAACTGATCCAGGCTGACCATCCTGACCGATCTGAGACAGACATTATCACCAAACTAGTTGCCTACTCGTCTGATCAGGTAAGACAACAAGCCTTGATGAAAGAAACTACAGAGGTATATTTAGTCTAGAGTAATGGCTTTCAAGATAATATGCATCATTCAGCAGGCACTGTGATGATGGCATTGTGTCCATCTAGGGATGAGTATCTACTAGTGGGGATGATTATAGCAAGAATTCTTATTGAATAGAAATATCAAACAATGTGAAAGGGCCATGCAGTGGGTCTCTGATGTGTCAGGATAATGGTGAAGTGCCACTTATTTTTGAATGTGCTTACAGTATATGTGATGTGTGTCTAATTGGAAACCATGAATATTTGGTTGTTTTTGAAACAAGGTCATTAATTGAGAAATAATATAGCAGTGTTTTGTTGATATTCCAGGCACACTCATCGGTGGAGAGGGCAGGTTTGATAGGTGGAGTAAGGATGAAGAAAATTCGCACCGACAAGAAGTTTTCTGTGCGAGGGGATGCACTGAAGAAAGTTCTAGAAGAGGACAGAGCCGCAGGACTCATACCATTTTTTGTATGTATACCTCTAAATAACCACACGTAGAAGTAGAAGTAGAAAGTTCACTTCCAGAATGAAAATTTCATGAAAATTTACTGACCCCCATGTCATCCAAGATGTTCATGTCTTCGAAAAAGAAATTAAGGTTTTTGAGGAAAACATTCCAGGATTTTTATTCATATAGTGGACTTCAATGGTGGCCAATGGGTTGAAGGGACAAATTCCAGTTTCAGTGCAGCTTCAAAGGGCTGTACATGATCCCAGACGAGGAATAGTGGTCTTATCTATAGTGAAACGATGGGTCATTTTCAAAGAAAAAACAAATTGATATACTTTTTAACCACAAATGCTCTTCTTGCACTAGCTTAACTTTACACATTACATAATCATGTACGCGTGAAGTAGTTGGAAGTACTGACCCAGTGTTTACAAAGCAATGTCAGACAATTTTGAAGTTGGAGGAGAAAATGAGATGGAGTTTTTCACCTTACCCTACCTTTTTTAACTGAAGTACACGAAAACTAGATGAAAAACTAACCGCGCGTGACTTTTCCAACATGATAACGCAATGCATGAAGATGCTGATGCAACGCAGAGCTAGTGCAAGATGAGCTTTTGTGGTTTATTAAGATTAAGAAAGTTTTTTTTTTTTAAGAAAATGGCTAGATAACACCCTTATTCCTCAGCTAGGATCATATAGAGCCTTTTGAAGCTAGACTGAAACTGCAATTTGGAACTTCAACCCGTTGGCCAACATTGAAATCCATTATATGGGGAAAATTCCTGGAATGTTTTCCTCAAAAAAAAAAAAAAATAAAAAAAAAATAAAATATATATATATATATATATATATATATATATATATATATATATATATATTTGTGACTGAAGAAACTGAAGACTGAAGAGTTAATTAAATTCATCAAATTCTGAAGGTGAAATTTTTCTTTAAGAACTGTCCTAAGAAACACTACTTTGCTTTGTCTATTTGAATTTTGTTCAAAATGCATCACACCGCCAATAAATTCACTGATCCAACTATAAATTTCTTGTAAGAAATTTCAGTAACAACATATTGGGGAATTCTGTTGCTCAAACATGGGATTATATATAGTTTTATATATTGTCTTTATTTTTCATTATTAAATAAAAAAAACAAAACATTTTTTACAGACTTGCTATAGATTAAGAATAAATTACCTATTTATACACTGTGTTTTAAAATGGAAATTATGGCCTTTTATCTACTTATTGTCATATTGTATTGCCTTTTAGTATTTTGATTATTATATATGTATTATTATTATTGCTGGCAAATGTTGCAGAATTTCCTTTCAAATCTTAAAGATTAACCCTAACCATTAAAACTTGCAGCCCCTATATATAACAAGTGCAAAATTACAGAATCAGTCAACATCATGGTAGAAAGATAGCAGCCACTCAGACTATTAGAGAGCACGAAATGAGAACAAATTGGTCATTTGTCTCTGCTCTTTCTCTGAACCGGTCCCCCTGCGGTCTGCATGATGGTTAATGCTGTTTGGAGAGCCTGTTTTCTGAATCACATTAGTCAAATTAGCCTCAGGCTCAGCCAGCAGACCTGTGTCAGAAGAATCACAGTGTAATGACAAACCAAGCAGGAATAAATCTTTCTGTGATCAAAACGTATAGCTCAGATGAATTTTTAATTGAACATTCAGATACAGAAATGTCTAGGTTGACTTATTTGTATGAGTAGTACATTAAATATTAAAATCAACACATAATAATCCATCTGATTTTCTGGATGTTCCTTAGTTTTGTGCAACATTGGGAACAACTCCATCCTGTGCATTTGATTGCATCACTGAGCTTGGCCCTATATGTAAGACTGACTTTCACTTGTTATTTTCTTTTGTATCTGTATCAATATTTTGATGAATATTTTAATATTCACATTGTCATTGTTTCTGTATCAGGTAATGCAGAGAAAATCTGGATGCACATTGATGCTGCCTATGCTGGGAGTGCCTTTATCTGTCCAGAGTTCAGACCCCTTCTGAATGGCGTAGAGGTAAGATAACATTCAAATCACACAGTATGTTCTTAAGCACACTTCACAGGGTGCTCTTGAAGCCCTGAGAGGCATGAATGATAACCGAAGAGCAATCTGTGCTGGGCTCAAACTATTGATCCTGTTACTTTAGGAGCGGTGCGTGGAAGACAGAGTCGTGTGTGTGTGCGATTAAGAATATTTAAATGTCACAAATGATGCGAGCTGGCATGAGCGATGTCTTGTGGAATGGGCGGGAAATTAGAGATCCCTGATCGTCCTTTGAGTTGTCGTGGAGCCCAGCTGGGTGTCACAATGATAAGGGTAAAGTAATTTCCTGAGGCATAGGAAGACCTTTAGATAAGTTCTTTTTTTCCCTCGCTAAAGAAATATCACTGTTTATTAGCAGCACAAGTTCAAACAATAGTGAAAACTGTGCTCCCCTGCACAGATGATGGTTTTTATTATTGACCGGAATGACAGCTGGCTGCTGTTTCCTGTGTGGTGTTGGTTGCCAGGAAGTGAAAGACAGGCAGGACTCAGCATTGCAACAATCAAACCATCATGGCAGTGTCTGCCTTTATTGCGGCAGATGGAAAGGATATTGGAAAGGGGAGAGCAAAAAGATTAGACTTTGAGATAGTGGCTCTTTTTGAATGCTCATTGGACAGATGCCGCAGTTGATTGTGAGTTTGATGCATAATATGCTACTGCGTCAGAGTCAAAAGTAGTTAATATCTGACTGTGCCAACAGGTAGCTGAAAGATGACTCATCGTTATTTTTAGCAAGCCAAATTTATGGGATAAAAGTGACTGCACAACTGAATAAATGCTAGTTTATTATTAGTTAATAACTATTCATAATTAGTCATTAGTAAATACTAGTTTTATTATAAATATTGACAAGTCTAGCAATCACTTAATAAATAAATTGATCACTTAATAAATTGAGACAAGACTTTAGCTTTATCAACTGTATTGGAACTGTGTATTATCAACTTTGTTGTTGGTGTTGCTAGATACTATTATGACCTATTTAAAAATGAAAGTAATCTTCAAATATCAAATAATTTGAATTGAGTTCAGATATCATCAAGAAAATATAAACAAAATTTCTTAAAATTCTATAAAATTTTGAAAATGTTACTAATTTAACCAATAGCAGGTAAGTTTGTGACTTGTAAGTGAGTAAGTGTTAGATCAGTTCACAGCAAATCACATTAAAATGTGCTTCTTTTTTTAGTTTGCAGACTCTTTCAATTTCAATCCTCATAAATGGCTCTTGGTCAACTTTGACTGCTCAGCAATGTGGTAAGTGTTTAGTGGCTTTATCAGTAAAAAGCTTATTTAATTTATCCTCTGACCCAATCTACTGTATCTTAACATGCTATTGGTTGGCTCTGTCAGTCAACAGAGGAAATGGTCCCAGCTGCCCTTTATGTCAGCACCAGGCAAACAAAAATGTCCATGGTTATAGAGAGAGAAAAAACAAGACAAGCATGTATGCAAATGTACCTTCATATACACTATTCAGAAGTGTGTGTTTTTTAAGAAGATGCATAGATCACATTTATAATGTTACAAAATTCATCATAGAATCCACAAGAAAAAAAATCACGGTAAGAAATGTTTCTTGAGCTCCAAATCAGCATATCAGAATGATTTCTCAAAGATCATGTATCACTGAAGACTGGATTAATGGCTGCTGAACTTTTAAATATATAAAAATAGAAAAAGTAATTTGAATTGTAATAATATATCACAATATTACAACACCTTACCAATCCCAAACTTTTCAACATTAATGTATACAGTGGCCCCAATGATATTTCAACACTTAAGCCACATTTTAAAAATGCCCTGTATGATATGTCAAAAATATATGCCAAGTCATCACATTAGAAAGAAAATAATTAAACTGAGTGGTGTCTGGAAATCTTGAAACCTCTCTTTGACCCTGCCTTGACTGAATGGCAATAAGGTGAACCTTAAAGGTTGTAACAGCGATTTCAAGCCTGAAACATAAAGTGTCAAATTCAGCTGACCTTTCTTCATGATCTGCTCGCTGCCTGCCCCATAAATTGGCTGTAAAAAAAAAACGCATCTCTGTGGTCAGCCTAGGGTCCGAGATATGCCAAAAAAAAAACAATCGGTGCTACCAACGATTCCACAGCAAAACAAACAGTGTTCCAACCAATCACCGTCAGGGGGTTGGTGTTGTGGACTTTCGTACTGGTGCAGGGATGTGAGGGAGGCAGAGCGAAAGTCCTTTTGGCATATCTCGGACCCTAGGCTGACCACAGAGATGCATTTTTTTTACAGCCAATTCATGGGGCAGGCAGCGAGCGGATCATGAAGAAAGGTCAGCTGAATTTGACACTTTATGTTTCAGCTAGAATCGCTGATACAACCTTTAAACCTTGAACCTTAAACCAAATGATACAAATCGTTTTCTAAGAATTAACTGCACTTTCTTAGCCAATGACCATAACTGTAGTTCTGTCATGACAACTCTCGGAAAAGTTTAGTAATGGTATGGTAATATGACAATGTTAATGTATTTTGTCTTGGCGAAATAGATCTGCTACGCTGCTGAATTGCTGCTGCTGTTGGTTATTGTTGTAGTTGTAGATTATTGCTGCTGCAAGCAAGTACAGAAACTTGCTACTGCCAAAGCATATGGTGATACGGTGCTGTGAGTATTTAAGACACACTGCTGCTGCACAAATAGCATAAAATAACCCATAGCAGATCTATACAGGTGGAGCTGGGGAAGGTAGAGGGTTTCAGAGGAACTCTGAAAGTACGCTGCGAAATACTCAAGGAATGCTACCAACCATTTAAATATATGCAAGCTGCAAGCTCATTGGTTGCGTACCCAGTATGAACCAATCAGTTTGTGCGAATTCGTACAACTCTGTGATATCATCAGTTACATTAGCAACCAGTCAGTCTGCACCATCTAGAGTTTCATGGCAGAACTAGGCATTATGTACTGTACTGTATATACATAAAATAGATACACTTATTCATATAGATGTGGCACATATATAAAAAGGTTCATTTAAATTTAATTTTGAATTTGAATGTGATTGCATCTCACTGCATAATCCCGTTTTAGTAGGTTATTTAATAGAACTTGATCTTAACTCAACTCTGAGATAATAATAGT
This sequence comes from Garra rufa, assembly GCF_049309525.1. Classification (NCBI taxonomy): domain Eukaryota; kingdom Metazoa; phylum Chordata; class Actinopteri; order Cypriniformes; family Cyprinidae; genus Garra; species Garra rufa. The sequence goes on from NC_133369.1 coordinate 34,805,531, forward strand.
CTTTCTCACTTCCTCTTTGCGTGTCTAATGTTCTTTGGTTTATAAGCCAAACTGATAAAAAAATGCATAGTATTTTACTACCATGGCAAATTAAATTTTTTTTATATTGAAAGAGAACAACAGTCAAAACACATAAAAACTGTAAATGCTGTGAATAACAGGTTGTTTTTTATCATCTCTTATTGATTGGCATATTGTGCTAAATTTGTTAAAAATTAGTATAAATATAGTGAGTTTTATATTGTTGTTTTTTCATCTCAAGATACACAGTTTATCATTATTAATTAGCTACTACTGAAACATTCAAATAATAATGATATATGCTGTATTCACAAATCATTCGACTGTCATTTGACTGTTGTCTCCTACTCTGTGTGAGTGATGAAAGTGAATTTCTCTGTGCAGGGTGAAGAAGAGATCAGACATCATCGGAGCATTTAAAATGGAGCCACTTTATCTGAAGCATGATCACCAAGAGTCAGGTAAACCATCAGCAAAATGCACCACATACCTTGCTTTATATTTTTAATTGCTCACACAATCTTACACATTTCTGATAGTTTGGTTATAGAAACTGTCAATCATTATAGTAAAGAATAAACATTAATAACACTGATAAAAGACTGAAGTGCATTAGCATGAGGTGTAAAGAGGATGACCATGATCCTCATTAATAGGACATGACGTTTTGTGCTGACATCCACTTTACGTCACATTGAAGGCTCGATCAGATTATTCACCTTAGTGCTCTGCTGTGTTCTGTAAGCCTCTGTATGCTGGTAAACAACAGCTTTCTAGCCCACTACACTGATCTCAAGTATATTTGAGAGTATTTTTGCATGTATTATGCATTTGTGCATTTGTATATCAAATACACTGACCCTACAAATTTGGACACCAATGTATGAATTCTGCTGTATTTATATAAAAATACAGTATTTAAGCACAAAGACCAGTGATTCTAGTTGTAAAATGTTAAAGGAACATTTAAATAGTTAATAGTTAATGTGATAAACTGCTAAAACACCTATGTAAACCTGACTTTATACATCACTAAAAAGCACCTTTACACTATGGGTACAAGTAATTGTAAAAATGTATACAGACAGTCAATCATCATTTGTTTACAGGTGACATTTTTAGATAATTTGATATCTAATGCAGTAACAGTAATCTGATCTCCCATGTCTGTTGTTTCCTCACACGTGTCCACCAATGAGCTGCCTGTTGCTTGTTGGACATTTAAACATGGCTAAACAAAGACTCCTCTGGTAATGTGTCTGTGGGCAGCGTGCAGCTGTGCAGACAATTGTAATTGTGCTGACAGCAAAACAAAAGAGCAGCCCTGTCTCTCAACCCAGTACACAACACACACGCGCACATATATGCATACACACCTTAAAGCCATTTCCATCATGAGCAACTTCCTGATTAAATTACTAACAGACTTGGCCAAATGGAAAAAAAAACGATGTCCTTTTTATTGTGTGTTATCTGTAAAGAATCATTTGTGTGATGTGTACTTGTCTCATCATATTATTTTCATTTGAGCTTGCTTTTTAGTGTGATATGACTAAATATTGTCATCTTTTTTTTCTATATTCATAGGACTTGTCACTGATTATAGAGTAAGTATACTGGATGCAATGTGTGTGTGTGTGTGTCTAAGATAATATTTGTTTAGCCTACTGATAACTTCTGTTAACCTAGGTTATTATCTAAATGAATAACTTGTGAAGAAGTTCTGATAATGAGTTATTACTGGTAACTTGATTATACAGTACAGGGGTTCACTAACAGCACTGAATAACTTACAGTTAGTAGAAAGTCAAAGTGTACTATCAAAATAAACTGTTATTCGAGAAAACTCATCAAACGCCATGAATTCAGTTAAAACAGTATAGAATCTGGCTGATTATTAGAATATGTATCCCAGTGTTTATTTAATAACACTTTATTTTAATGACCAGTTGTCAGTATTAACTAGTTGCTTATTAGTATGCACTAGCATATTGGGTGTTTATTACTGCTTATTAAGCACATATTAATGTTAATGTTATAATATTAATATTCTACATCCCTTTACCTGACCCAGTACCTTACTAACTAATAAACAGCAAATTAGGAGTTTATTTCAGTGACTTCAAAAATTTAGTTTTTCACTAACCACGCATAAATGTTGTTTTCTCAAAAACACAAACATGTACATTCATGTTGCTTCCATATTATTGTAGCCCAATTTGTGCTGATTACAATGCAATCAGATTTTAGCCATTAACATGTTTTTAAGATACTGAAAAAAGCACAAATGTCAGGGCATGTTAAAACTTCTTCAGGGCCCCAAAACACCCACAGACCCCAGAGGGTTAAGGGAAAACTCTTAGTTGATAGTTATTATGTGTTCGCTAATCTATGTTACCATTATGGTATTAATACATTTTGTGTCTGATCTTACTTTAGAATGTTCAGTCGTTCTTTTTATGGGATGAAACAAGTATTTGAATGTGTATTTAAGTCTGTATGGGTGGTAACAGAAGGAGAGAGCAACCAAGTACAAACTTCTGTATAATCAAAAGTGTATGTGCAATGGTTTGTGATTCATGTGTATTTATGTGTGCACAGTTCATATGTCATATCTCATCTCATCTCCCTTCAGCACTGGCAGATCCCATTGGGTCGTAGGTTCCGCTCTCTCAAGATGTGGTTTGTGTTCCGCATGTACGGACTCAAAGGTCTCCAAGCCTATATCCGCAAGGTAACTACCTTTAATCCATCCTGTCAATCAAGTTAGCCTTGCCAATCGCATCTTATTTGGCTCCAAAGTCGATTTGGAATGATGCAAATTAGTTTTTTTATTCATCTTCATTATATGTTCTGGACATGTATGTGGTCTGGTGAAGATTCTATTTTGGTAGGGAAATATAGACAATATAGGACCTGTTTTTAAACTTCTTTTTAAAGTTTAGTAAAAGATCACAAAGATTTATCAAAGAACATAATTTCCCCCATTTGTACTTTCTTTCGCCATTCAGTACTTCAGTAATTCTGACAGTAGCCGTAAGGAGTAACTGAGAATGAGGAAATTGTGTGGTCAAGATTTGACTCAGTCAGCACTGAAAACATTATTACTAATAAGCATTCTTTTTAGGACAGCTATCAAAAAACCTAATCTCCCCCATTTGTACTTGTCTTTTCTTTATTCAGTACTTCAGTAATTCCAAATCAAGTTTAAAGGTCAGCTCTCAACTGCTGGACAGTAGCCATAAGTGTCTGAGAATGAGGAAATTGTGTGGTCAGATTTGATTCCAGTAATCAGCATTGAAAAAATGATTACTGATAAACTTAATCTATTTAGGAGAATTTATTCTATATGATTAGCACACGATCATTCTCTGCTCTGATATTTTGGTTGTTATTTTAATCTACAGGCTGCCCTCTGCTGGTATGCTTGAAGATGTATTTTACTGTATTTTACCCAAAGATGAAATTTCTGTTAATATTTTCCCGCCTGTTATTTATTATTTACAACCCCTAGTGTGCGTGTGTGTGTGCGTGTGTGTGTGTGTGTGTGTGTGTGTATGTGTGCACCTGGTATTCATCACGTTGTGGGGACCAAATGTCCCCACAAGGATAGGAATACCAGTAGATTTTGACCTTGTGGGGACATTTCTCAGGTCCCCATGAGGAAACAGGCTTATAAATCATGCACAATTAGTTTTTTTGATGAAGTAAAAGTTTGCACAATCTCCTGTGAGGGCTAGGTTTAGGTGTAGGGTAGGTGTAGGGTGATAGAAAGTACGGTTTATACAGTATAAAAACCATTACGCCTATGGAATGTCCCCATAAAACATGTAAACCCAACATGTGTGTGTGTGTGTGTGTGTGTGTGTGTGTGTGTGTGTGTGTGTGTGTGTGTGTGTGTGTGTGTGTGTGTGTGTTTGTGTGTGTGTGTACCTGGTATTCATCACGTCCCCACAAGGATAGGAATACCAGTAAATTTTGACCTTGTGGGGACATTTCTCAGGTCCCCATGAGGAAACAGGCTTATAAATCATGCACAATGAGTTTTTTTGAGGAAGTAAAAGTTTGCACAATCTCCTGTGAGGGCTAGGTTTAGGTGTAGGGTAGGTGTAGGGCGATAGAAAATACGGTTTGTACAGTATAAAAACCATTACGCCTATGGAATGTCCCCATAAAACATGTAAACCAGTGTGTGTGTGTGTGTGTGTGTGTGTGTGTGTGTGTGTGTGCTTGAAGACACGCAAAAAAACAAATAAAACATAAGTGTTTGTTGTTTTTTACAATAATGAGGTGTTTTAAATAAAGTTTTTTTTTCCCCATATATAATTATTGCTGGGTCAGCTGTGAAATTCGCTACCTGATTTTATGTCATGTATTGTTCATTTTGTTTCAGCATGTAGGGCTGGCCAAAGACTTTGAGTCTTTGGTGAGAGCTGATCAACGCTTTGAGATCTCAGCTGATGTTGTGATGGGCCTTGTCTGCTTTAGACTCAAGGTCAGAGAAAAACATTCTCTCTACAGAAACAAAACCATCTCTTCCTGCTGTTATAATACATTGACTCTGGGAGGTGGTTAACGATGGAAAATTGCAGTGTGACATTTTAATTTCCACTGATGTGCAAAGAGAGCAGCACAGATTACACAAAATGATGTTGTTAGTATATACAACAGCATTGTTTAAAAAAACCTGTTGCTATATGTCTGAAAACCCAAGTGACTACAAATACTACAATACTACAAAAACATTTACATATTAAATATGAATACCCTGCAATTGTTCTCTTAGTGTACTAAACTGGTATACATAGTGTCTGCTAAATTGGAACAACTAATTTTGTACTTACTGCCTTTTAATTGTGCGGAAGTAGTGCTGAAGTCCAACTAAAGATATACTTTGTATATTTTTAAAAGTATATTTGATTGTGCTATAGTAGCGCATTTACACATGAATATTATTTATAGATCATACAATAGTGAAATTAAAACATATTTTTTTGTTTAATATTAAGAAATGTGCATTAAGTAGTACTGCAAATAAAAGTTTAATTACAATTGTTATATCAATAAGTCTCAAACGATATGTCAGTAATTAGTATAAAATAAATGCATTTTAAATCTATTACTTTTTTTTACTAGGGACCACAAGACATTTTATAACGCTTGCTTGCAATTTTTATATATAAATATTGTCATCAGAAAGGTGTTTTTTTTATTGTCTTAAGCTCATTAAGGCAGTATTTACTTAATCAAAAACACAGAAGAAAACTGTAATATTGTAAAATATTATAACAGTTTAAGATAATGTTTTTTATATTATTCAAATATTAATATAGAATTATAATAAATTATTATATTAAATTATAATAAAATATATTATTTTAATTTTTTTTTTTTTTTTCCTTTGATGCAAAGCTGTATTTTCATCAGCCATTAGTCCAGTCTTCAGTGTCACATGATCCATCAGAAATAAGTCTAATATCCTGATTTATTACTTTTATTATCAATGTTGGAAACAGTTGTGCTACTTGATATTTGTTTGGAACCTGTGATTCTTTTTTCAGGATTCTTTGATGAATAAAAAGTTAAAAAGAACAGCATTTATTCAAAATAAAACTGAAGACTGGAGTAATTATGCTGAAAATTCAGCTATGCATCATAGGAATGAATTACATTTTAAAATATATTCACATACACTCAAAACAATTGCTTGTTGGTCTAACTTAATAAAATTATGACACTTATTTCCACACAATTGATCTGATTAATTGAACTTAAGTTAATTATACAGATGAGTAAAATGTATGCTAATTTTTTTTAAATCACACCCATTTCATTGACATATTTTGTGAATGTTCCCTGAACATATTTCACATTGTTGATGCAACTGTGACGTAGTCAGAGAATGATCCGGAGGCGTTGAATCCATATGCAACAGCTTTACTAAGACTGACAGAGTAAACAGGCAGAGTTCAACAACGGCAAACTGGTGTGGTGAAGGTAATCCGTAAGGGTAAACGATAGTCCGTGCAATAGGTCGAGGCAAGCGGCGAGCAAAGGGGATAATCCGTGAGACAGGCGTGGGTCGACCAAAGGCAGGCAGCAAATGTTCACAAACGAGATAAACAGTCCGGTTGGCAACAGGTAGGCAGTCAGAAATAACGCTCAGGATTGTCAGCATGACTAAACAAAACTTCGCAAGGTGCTGTGTGTGAATCTGGCTTAAATACAGTCCTGGTAATGAGGTGCAGGTGTGTGTGGTTAATCAGTCCTGAGAATGAGGTGCAGGTGTGTGTGGTTAATCAGAGCAGAGGATTATAGGAGATGTAGTGCATTAGTATTCCGGGGAAGGTTCCCGCTGGTGACGGTTAGAGGGAGCCACAGAGACCGTGCTTGTGACACCAACCAGTGCTGCTGCAGTTCAGACTGTTTAGACTTTGTGCAGAGTTGTCTGCATTTTTATGAATATGGAAAGACCTGTTAGAGTTTAAGTGTTTAATGTTTAGTTATTTTGAACATTAAAAAGAGTTTATGCAATATAATTTTTTGGGGGTTACCATTGTGGTTAAGAGTGGAGCTTGTGCTTAGGTTATCAGCTATTATACAAACGTTTGACTGCAAAGTGTAAAAATGATGACCATTTATAGTGTAAATCTTGTGCTGGCTTTCGAACTGATTTTATTTATTCTTATGTGAACTAATAGTCAACATAACACTTGTTTACCTGCTAAGCACAACTGAGAACAGCATAGTTTGAGCCCATTAGCCTAACCACAAGGTCTACACTTCACCATAATAGAAACCTCAAAAATCAACAAACTCTTTTAAAAGTCAAATACAAATGAACAAGAAACTTTAAAAAGTCTTTCCCTTTACTAAAAAACACATTTATTATTTCATTTAAAATAATAAAATGTTTATGCAAATGACAACTGAGTAAAAAAAACTAAAAAACTAAAAATGTGTGTTGTTTTAGCTTGTTTTATTAAAGTAAGCTGAGCCAACATCTAAAATCTTTTTTTTTTTTTTTTCTGGAGATTTGGTCAAATAAACAAGCATAAGAAATTTCTTTAAAAAACATTTAAAATCTTACTGATCCCAAACTTTCAAACAGCAGTTTGTATTGTTTATTGTTTTATTTTTGCAGATTGATTTAAACAATGCTTACTAAATTGGACTTGCTTGAGTCCAGTGTCTTTTTAGCACACTGTTGTTATCAGTGAGCAATTACAAAATATCCTTACTGAGCACTGTGTTTAAACCCTGCAGGGCTCCAATGAATTAAATGAAACTCTGTTGAAGAGGATCAACAGTGCACGTAAGATCCACCTGGTACCATGCCAACTGGCAGGCAAGTTTGTTCTGCGGTTTGCCGTGTGTGCCCGTACTACTGAGTCACGGCATGTTCAGGAGGCCTGGTGCCACATAAGCCACCTGGCATCAGAGCTGCTTCAGGAACTGCCCCACTGACCTCTGTGGTGGGCATCACATTAAGTCAAATGGGTGATCTGTACCACGTCTGCTATCCAAAATGTCTTACTTCCACTCTACTGCTGCGATTCTTTCTACTATTTATTGTCAAAGTGTGTGTATGTGAGTGTATGCATGTTTGTCACAAAAGTCTGTCTGTGTCTTTGTGAGCTTGATCATATGTGTCGTCTGCTGTGAGCAGTGTTTTTCCCAAACAAATGTACTGTTGTATACTTGTGCACTTGAAAATGTGTCTATATTGAAAATGAAATATGTTTTGTAAGACTTTCAGAGAATGTTTCTCTGAAAAAGAGCATAGAGAAAGAATGATTTAATGGAGCATTGTCCTTTACTTTTTTCACTATAGCTTTGCTCACTAGTGCTGCATTTTCAAAAAGCAAAATTATTAATTATAGCCTAATTCCTCCTTTCTTTCTTTCTTTTTCTGAAAGCTTTATTCTTGACTCAGCACAGCTGCTGTGATGAGATACCTCACCAACATTCTTTGACAGCTGTTGTGCCTGACTAGTTAAAAAGATTTGACTGTGGTACATATTAAACAGTAGTGTACTGTATGTATTAACATTGACAATAAAGTGCATTTCTCCCAAACTGTTGCATTTAAATTGTCCTAGTGTATTGTCAGATTTCAGTTTGTTAATTTACTATGAGCATTTGTAATCTCATACCCTCCAGGTAGAAAAAGTTTGTAGACAGTTAAGGTCAAAAGTTTACATGAACTTTGTAGAATCTGCAAAATAGTGATTATTTTAACAAAATAAGAGGGGTCATACAAAATAAGTTATTTTTTATTTAGTACTGACCTGAATAAGATATTACAGATAAAAGATGTTTACATATAGTCCACAAGAGAAAATAATAGTTAAATTGAAAAAAATGACCCTGTTCAAAAGTTTACATAAACTTGATACTTAATACTGTGTTGTTACCTGAATGATCCACTGCTGTTCATAAGTCCCTTGTTTGACCTGAACAGTTAAACTGCCCGCTGTTCTTCAGAAAAATCCTTTAGGTCCCACAAATTTTTTAGTTTTTCAGCATTTTTGTGATTTTGAGATCCATCATTTCACACTGAGGACAACTGAGGGACTCATATGCAACTATTACAGAAGGTCCAAATGCTCACTGCTCCAGAAGGTAAAACGAAATAAAAACTTTTTGATTTTGAACATCAGAAAATTTTATTTTGTCTCCTGGAAAACATGTAAGTATCACCTGTAGCGTCTGAAGGGCAGTACTGAATGAAAAATAAATAAAAATAAATAAAAATAAATATATATATATATATATATATATATATATATATATATATATATATATATATATATATATATATACATATATATTCATTCTGTTGTTTCTGAAAGTTTCAACCCCTAGCTCTTAATACATTGTTTTTCCTTCTGGAGCATCAGTGAGCATTTGGACCTTCTAAATAAATAATTTATAAATTAGATAATTAACTTATAAATAAATTGTATATATAGACTTACAATAAACCACATTTAAACAACAATAAAAATTAAATAAATACATAAAAAATGTGAAAAAACCATTTTTGATGAGTTATTTATTGCAGTGACTTTTAAAATCCAGCAGATGGCAATATGGCTTTAATAATATAGTGACTTTCTTGCTGCAGTGGAAATATATGGAAATTAATTAAATATAAAATACAAAGCAGAGTGGATGGGTTTCCCGCAATGTTTTAATGTGATTGTAATGTGTCGTAAACTTAACAGATGCACACAAAACAGCATTACAATAATATCCACTGCTGCATCTTGATATTAATGATCTTCTCTAGACATATCTCTATATACAGATATTCTTAGTGCATTCAGATAATTGAGTTTGAGGTTTAAGTACTATACAACTGTGTCTTGTGACCTCTATTATGAAACAAGTAATAATATACTACAGACTAGGCTTTAAATAAATCAGCCATTGGAAGAATAAAATAATGATGTAGAGAAGCAAATGAGAGGTGGCACCCATTTAGCAGATATTTACTCAAATGCTAATAATAAGCTTTATTTATTTGTTTCCTTGATTTTAAATGTAAAAACTTAGCTGTTAATTAGATGTGACATTTTTAGGGGCTACAGTGCTTATCTATGACACAGTCACATGATTATTCATGAGACCATGTGGCCTTATTAACAAGAAAAGATAACAGAATGGAAACTAACAGCAAGGAAATTAAGAAGTAAAAGGATGCATAACAATGAAATCTGACAGAATGGAAATAAGAGCTAAAGTTAAATGACAGACAGCTTACACTAAATGTCGGCCTGTTCATTTTGATACTTTTTAACCTTTTCTGGACGACATTACAGAAATAGAAAATTTAATTAGGGCACATGATAAAATCAAACTGAACTAAAAAATATCCATCCATCCATTTACTGGTTGCATGGTTGCTTTGTTTCTCTGTATGCGTGTAGTTGGGTGTGTTAGCGTATCTGCCACTCATACAGTTGTTTTATTAGGTGCGCACATATTGTTTGTTTACCTCAAGTGTTGATTGACTAGTAAATGGGCTGTATGGAGAGCTGTCACACAGTTCTGATGATTTCTGCTATGTTTGGTCTTCTGTTATTAAAAAGAGATGCTGCTGAAACATGTTGACATGTGAAATCCTCCTGTCATCATCATCATTTATGTTTAATTTAATATCACTCAGTTGATTTACTCTAAATGTGTTCCATTCCATTTTTTTAAAGGGGCTACATGATGTGCATATATCATATTCCTCTTTTCCTTTGACAGTTTCTCTAAGAATTGTTTTTTTGGAAAATGTTCTCAATAGATGTACAATTGCATCTTGTGCCTTAAAATTTTAATTTACCCAAAATAAAATTATACACATTTTTTTTATATTATTTTTAATTAAATTGTATCATTTTAATTTATAAATGTACAATTATTTACACTGCAAAGCATACAATGAACAAGATTTGGTTCAAAATTAACAAAAATTTGGGAAAAAAAAAAAAAGTTAAAAAAATACCAAAAATAATAATAATAATAATAAAAAAATAAATAAAAGTAAAATAAATTCTTATGTATTTTTTCCCATGCATTACATCTTTAAGTTATAAAACATTATTCGAGAGAAAAGTTTAAATGTTATATTCTGAAAACTGAGACCATATTATCAAATTATCACAAGAAGGCATAGAGGATAATACATTATCTGTTAGCATTACCATTCATCGTAATGACATTTGTTAGGTGCAAGTTTTGTATACTGTTTTGTATTGCCACTAAAGGAGAATTGCTTTTTGTGTTCAGATGTCTGCACCCCAAAGCAGATTAAGTCTTAACTCCCAGCTTCCTTATAATCTGCATTTGTGACAATTTTTATCTGTGTGTAGCACAACTTGCATAATAAGATAAGTTGTGGAAAGTGTGAGGAGCTAGGAAAAATTAAAATAAAAAATTGAAATAAACAAGTTTATTACAAGTCTGCAGGCAGACACATCCTAGCAGGATGTAAAATGTAAATGTAAAATGTAAATGAAAACCAATTAGTCTACTAGGTGTCCTGTGAGTCCTGTAGATAAACATGCCCATTTATTTGCTGATGTGACTGACGCCACCCCTCAAGGCACTGTGCCACCAGTTCCATCACTCTTTAGATTTCAATGAACAGAGAAAACAGTAACAATGGAGTATTGACATCAATGCAGGGTCTTGTTTCCTGTTCAGGGAACAAGTGCTGCGTACACCATATGGACAAAGGTATTGGGACACACCTCTTAATTACTGAACTGAGGTGTTTAAATCAGACCCTTTGTCACAGGTGTTTAAAATCAATCACCTAGGCAAGCAGTCTGCATTTACAAACATTTGTGAAAAAAGGGTCATTCTGATGAGCTCAGTTATTTCAGCTGTGGTACTATGATAGGATACCACCATTGCAGTAAGTCAGTTTGTAAAGTTTCATCCCTGCTAGATATCTCTCAAAGCTCTGCTTAATTCTATACCTGAAGAGTTCCAAACCTTTACAAGTATTAATATCAGCTCATGAGCTGTTTGGTGGGAAGCTGCATGCAAGCCTCACATCATCAAGTACTACCATAGCATACATATGATTTATCCAAGTATAACAAAGAGAAGTATTAAGACATTGTAACATTTTAAAGAAAGATAATTGTTTGACCAAGTTCAAGACTGAGGATGGTTCCCCCAAACTATATTTTCTGCAAGCTATTTTCAAGAAAAATTAAAACATTTTGTATTTAATTTGATGAATAATTCACAATGTATACAGTACAAAGGCAAAAACTGTGAGAAAAAAAGTTTCAGTTATTTAGAAAATGTTCTATACATATATGTGCATCTCAATAAATTAGAATGTCATGGAAAAGTTCATTTATTTCAGTAATTCAACTCAAATTGTGAAACTTGTGTATTAAATATATGCAATGCACACAGACTGAAGTAATTTAAGCCTTTGGTTCTTTTAATTGTGATGATTTGGTTCACATTTAACAAAAACCCACCAATCTCAACAAATTAGAATATGGTGACATTCCAGTCAGCTAATCAACTCAAAACGCCTGCACCTGGACTAAGGAAAAGAAGAAATTGACTGTTGCCCAGTGATCCAAAGTCCTCTTTTCAGATGAGAGCAAGTTTTGTATTACATTTGGAAACTAAGGTCCTATAGTCTGGCGGAAGGGTGGAGAAGCTTATAGCCCAAGTTACTTTAAGGCCAGTGTTAAGTTTCCACAGTCTGTGATGATTTGGGGTGCAATGTCATCTGCTGGTGTTGGTCCACTGTGTTTTTTGAAAACCAAAGTCACTGCACCCGTTTACCAAGAAATTTTAGAGCACTTCATGCTTTCTTCTGCTGACCAGCTATTTAAAGACGCTGATTTCATTTTCCAGCAGGATTTGGCACCTGCCCACACTGCCAAAAGCACCAAAAGTTGGTTAAATGACCATAGTGTTGGTGTGCTTGACTGGCCAGCAAACTCACCAGACCTGAATTCAAAAAGAATATATGAGGTATTGTCAAGAGGAAAATGAGAATTTATATTACTAAAATAAATGAACTTTTCCACGACATTCAAATTTATTGAGATGCACCTGCAACTACAAGTCCAGCTGCAATACCAAACAGGACCACACAGAGATGCCAATGGACCACTATAACAGTTGCCTTAACCTAACTGTATATAAATATATACAAAATAATTCAGAATTATTAAACAGAGCAAAACACAAATTAAAAAAATAAAACATAAATTGTGAATTCATGCAAGATCTCACCTTGTGGAGTTTCAGTGATCATGAGATCAGTGAGGAATCATGCCAAAACTACACGGGAGGATCTTGTCAATGATTTCAAGGCAGCTGGGACCATAGTCACCAAGAAAACGTCTCAGGTTACGTATGTAACCCTGGTTCCCTGAGGGAACGAGACACTGCGTCATCAACGCTTTGGGGAATGCCATTGGCGAACCCGGCTCTGAATCAGTCTACAACCAATAGGATGACGGGAGTGACGTCACCGACGCGGTGACGTAATGCGACCAGGAAGTATAAAAGCACGTGCATTTCAAACCGGCTTCAGCTTCCAGGAATGAAGCGATGCGGGAATTATGGCCCATGACACAGTGTCTCGTTCCCTCAGGGAACCAGGGTTACATACGTAACCTGAGACGTTCCCTTTCGGGAACTCTACACTGCGTCATCAACGCTTTGGGGAACGATATGCCAACTTCCCCAGAATTCCAAATTCCTGCCCAGTGGTGTTTGTCTGGGAAAGAAAGGAAACGCTGCTTCTGGTGGATCAGGCCAGGAAAAAGCTCTCTGCCTGGGGGGACCAGGGCGAGAGAGACAGTACACCTCTTGTCTGGGGGACCAGCCCAGAACAAGAGGGCAGTGCCCGAGATACTTACCTGTCGGGGCACTGAAGGTTCTCTGTCTGGGAAATCTGCCAGGAACAAGAGAAAGATTACACCTCTATCCGGAGAACTGCCGGAGCAAGAGGGAGATGGCATATACCTCGGCCCTCGGGCTCGCGAGGAAAGTGGTCCGCTCTGTCTGGGGAACAGCCAGCACAAGAGGGACTAAACAGACTCCGCCTGGAAAACTGCCAGGACGCGAGTGGAATTACATCTCTGCCTGGGGGAGGCCCCAGCTCAAGAGGAAACATGGTAGGAACCTCGGCCCTCAGGTGCTCGAGGAAAAGTAGTCCAAACTCCGTCTGGGGGACAGCCAGCACGAGAGGGACTAAATTGGCTCCGCCTGGAAAGTAGCCAGGACGCGAGTGGAATTACATCTCTGCCTGGGAGTACCCAGCGAAGAGGGATATGATCCGCCTCGGCCCTCAGGCTCACGAGGAAAGCGTCGACCTCAGTCTGGGGACCAGCCAGACATAGAGGGACAGGTAGCGTCTGGGGAAGATGCCAGGACGCTAGGTTGCTCCGCCTGGGAAACTGCCAGGACGCGAGCGGGTTTACATCTCTGCCTGGGACGTACCCAGCGAAGAGGGATTATAGACCTCGGCTCTTGAGCCCACGAGGTTAGGGTCATACACCCCAGTCTGGTCACCAGCCAGAGAGGGGGTTCTCCTCGGCCATCGAGCACACGAGGAGAGGGTAGTCCTTTGTCGGGGCACACCCGGATCAAGAGGGACACAAGTAGTGCCTGGAAACTCTGGCCAGGGCACGGGAATGGCTCCGCCTGGAAAATTGCCAGGACGCGAGTGGAATGACATCTCTGCCTGGGGAGTACCCAGCGCGAGAGGGAGAGTTGTACACCTCGGCCCTTGGGCACACGAGGTGATAGGCCTCCGTCTGGTGACCAGCCAGACTGAGAGGAAGGAGACCTCCTCGGCCCTCGGGCACACGAGGAGAAGGTAGTCCCTTGTCGGGGTACCCGGACCAAAGGGACCCAAGCAGTGTCTGGAAACTCTGGCCAGAACACTAGAATGGCTCCGCCTGGAAACTGCCAGGACGTGAGTAGGATTACATCTCTGCCTGGGGAGTACCCAGCACGATTGGGAACATGATAAGTACCTCGGCCCTTAGGCACACGAGGAGAAGCAGTTCAAACTCTGTCTGGGAAACAGCCAGTACAGGAGAGACTAGGAGGGCTCCGCCTGGAAAACAGCCAGGACGCGAGCGGAATTACATCTCTGCCTGGGAGCATCCAGCGCGAGAGAAAACGTCTACCTCGGCCCTCGGGCTCACGAGGGAAGATAGTCCCTTGTCAGGGCGCACCCGGACAGAGGGGACCTAGGTAGTGTCTGGAACTCCAGCCAGGACACCCGAAGAGCTCCGCCTGGAAAACTGCCAGGACGCGAGCGGAATTACATCTCTGCCTGGGGGAGCCAAGCGCAAGAGGAAACATTCACCTCGGCCCTCGGGCTCACGAGGGATCGCGCCTTCTCTGCCCACTTAGGACAGATGAGCTTGTAGCTCGTAGGTCTAGTTCGTAGAACTTAACAAAGGTCAAGGGTGTGGACCAACCCGCCGCACTGCAGATGTCCTGAATAGGGACACCAGCTAGCAGAGCTTTAGAGGCTGCTATGCCTCGAGTAGAGTGAGCCTTGACATCCATCGGCGATGGCAGGCCAGAGGACTCATAAGCAGTAGTTATGGCATCCACGATCCATCTACTGATAGTATGCTTTGTTGCCGGTAACCCCCTCTTAGGGGGACCGTAACAGACCAATAGTTGCTCTGACTTACACCACAGGGCAGCTCTGTGGACGTATGTGTCCAGTGCGAGCACTGGACACATACAGTTATACTTCCGATGGTCATTCTCCACGAATGGAGGAGGATAAAAGGCCTGTAGGGTGATTGGCTGTGGTACTGCTGTTGGAACCTTCGGTACATACCCAGGTCTAGGGTAAAGGAATGCTTTGGCCAAACCAAGCGCAAAGTAGATATAGGAAGGGGCCACTGAAAGGGCCTGAAGGTCTCCTACTCTCCTCAGAGAAGTAAGAGCCAGCAGCAGCGCCGTCTTAATTGTAAGGAAGCGATCTGAAATCTCCTCTATGGGCTCGAATGGAGGCCGAGAGAGGGCTTTAAGCACCACAGCGAGATCCCACAAAGGGGTTCTGGGTGTCACCCGAGGCCTTATCCTGAGTGCACCACGAAGGAAACGTGTGACCAGCGGGTTCCTGCCCACTGACAAACCACCGAACGGGGTGTGGAAGGCTGATAATGCCGCCACGTAAACCTTTAGGGTGGAGTGGGCTAGCCCTGTGGAGAAGCGAGACTGCAGGAACTCCAGCACTGTACCAATCGGGCAGTGAACTGGGTCAGCGTGACCTCGGGGTGAAGCATCCATTCCCCGGGCCTCGGCCCCTGCCTCGACAGGATGTCTGCCCCCACGTTCAAATGCCCTGGGATATGAACTGCACTTAACGAGAGGAGTTTCCCTTGGGACCACAGGAGGATATGGTACGCCAGCTTGAACAAGGGGCGTGAACGCACACCCCCCTGGTGGTTGATGTAATACACCACCGCTGTGTTGTCGGTGCGGACTAACACGTGGCGGTTCCTCAGGTCTGGGAGGAAATGCCTCAAAGCCTTGAAAACTGCCAACATCTCTAGGCAATTGATGTGCCACGAGAGATGATGACCAGTCCACAGGCCGGAGGCCGAGCGGCCACTCATGACTGCTCCCCACCCGGTGAGGGAATGCGTCTGTCGCTAGCGTGACGCGGCGACAAGGAGCTCCCAGAACCGAGCCCTGAGATAGAAACCAAAGTTTCTTCCACATGTTCAAGGCACGAAGGCATCGCCGCGTGACCTTGATCGTGCGGAATGGATTTCCCCTTGGGGAAAAACCTTTGGTCTTGAGCCACCACTGTAGCGGCCTCATGTGTAGCAGGCCAAAAGGTATCATGTTGGCTTCTGCTGCCATAAGACCTAACAGTACTTGAAACTGTTTGACAGTGAGTGACAGGCCTAGCTTGACCGCATTTACTGCAGTAAGGATCGACTCGATCCGAGCAGGAGACAACCGTGCCTGCATCGTGGTCGAATCCCATACGACACCTAGATAAGTGGTTCTCTGTAAGGGAGACAGCACACTTTTCTTGGCGTTGAGCCTCAACCCCAGATTTTTCATATGAGCGAGAACAACATCTCGATGCTGTGCCGCTAACTGTTCTGAGCTGGCTAGGATCAGCCAGTCGTCTATGTAGTTGAGTATGCAGATGCCCTGGAGTCGCAAAGGAGCCAGCGCAGCATCCACACACTTCGTGAATGTGCGGGGTGAAAGTGCTAGGCCGAAAGGAAGAACTCGATAACTCGGTAAGCTTCGCCCCTGAAAGCGAACCTGAGAAACTTCCTGTGCTGAGGAAGGATGGAGATATGAAAATATGCATCTTTGAGATCTATCGTGACAAACCAGTCCTCGGACCTGATTTGAGACACGACATGCTTGATAGTTAGCATTCTGAACTTCAGTTTCATAACTGAGCGGTTCAGAAGTCTGAGATCTAAGATGGGCCTCGGCCCTCCATCTTTCTTGGGAACGATGAAGTACCGGCTGTAAAACCCGGACTCTCTGTGCTGAGGAGGGACCACCTCGATGGCCCCCTTCCTCAGAAGAGAGTTTACTTCTTGTTCCAACACCAGAACTTGCTCTGGGCCTACCAGAGTAGGAAATACTCCGCTGAACTGAGGCGGAGGAGCGCCAAACTGGATTTGATATCCTTTCTCTACCGTACGAAGGACCCATGAAGATACATTTGGCAGTAGTTTCCACGCTGCCAGAAAATGTACTAAGGGAACCAGCCTCTCGAGACTGGCCTCTGGTAGAGTTTGAGGGACTAATTCGGTGGCCTGTAACAGCTGACTGGCAAGCGACACCTGAACTAATTGCTCTGAGGACCCCCGTAAGGGTGATAAACTTACTGAGTCTGCTACGATGTCGGGCGGAAACCCCAGCAGAGGTTTGCGGGAGACTGCCGCGCCCTGAAACACTGGCAGGGTTAGCTGAATGGTCTCTTGAGGGCCCCGAGGAAGAGTGGGCACCATATAGTGTGGTAGATCCGCTTCTCCCCCGAGAGGGGCTGCCCTCGATGGCCCTGAGCCATAAAAGTCAGGGCCGCTTAGCCGAGGACCTCTTCGACTGCAGGACGACCCTCAGGTCCGGCCTGGCCTTAGAGGCCCCCGACTTAGAGCGTGACCTGCCCCGCCCCCTAGCTCTATCAGGAGGGGCGCGGGCGGCCACGCTGGCTTTTTGGGTCTGGCAGTGTGAGGAGCTGGCACGCGGCTGGGGCTGCTCCCGTCCAGCAGCCCCAGAATAGACACGGCGAGGGAGGTATTGTTGGAACGCCGCAGATTGTTTGCGGGCCTCCTGGTATCTGCTGACGACGGCCTCAACCGAATCGCCAAACAGACCAGGAGACTTGAGCGGGGCGTCCAGCAGAAGGGCCCTGTCCTTCTCCTTCATATCAGACAGGGACAACCATAGGTGTCTCTCCGCGACCACCAGGGCTGCCATAGACCGCCCAACAGCGCGGGCGGTCTCCTTGGTGGCGCGGAGAGCTAAATCTGCTGTTCACCTCAGCTCAGACACATTTACCTCCCTGCCTTCATCTAGGTCTTTTAGCAGGTCAGCCTGGTAAGCCTGCAACACAGACATTGTGTGCAAGCACGATCCAGCTTGACCTGCTGCCGCGTACCCCTTGCCCAGTAAGCTAGATGTGATTTTTAACGGCTTGGTGGGCAAGGTTGGAGCCTTCAAAGATGACGCCGCGGCGGGTGACAGATAGTTTGCTAGCGTCTATTCAACCCTGGGCATCATCTTGTAGCCGTGCTCTTCTGCCCCCCCAACGTTACCATAATAACTGGAGGAGGGGGTGAAGACACGGGCTGAAAATGGTTTTTCCCATGATCTCGACAGCTCACTGTGGAGATCAGGGAAAAACGGAAGGCTCCGCCCTGGAGGTGGCTTGCGTGTCTGCAGAAAGCGCTCATCTAATTTGCTTTCATGCGGCTCATGACTGTGCTCGGCGGGCCAGCTGATGTTGAGCCTGGCTACCGCACGAGTTACCACCTCCAGGAGCTCCTCAAATTGTGGGGATTTAACAGGCGGTTGGGGGAGATCAACACTTTCTATATCAACCTCCTCAGAGGAAGACAAGAGAAGTGTTGAGACCTCCTCCCGGGGGGAAGAAACCGCAGTGCGGGCTTCCACATCCAGGAGGAGATCAACCGATCCGCCGGGTGAGGAGGGAGATAGGGGATCACCCGTCTCCATTCCCTCCAGCAGATCGAGCTGCGAACCCCACAAGTCTATGAGAACACAAAAGGGGCGGAACTACACAGAACGTGACTTGACGATGAATGGACTATATTTCCAGAGGCAGAACAAAGAGTCTAGAACAGTGAAAGCTAACGTAACACTGTGGTTGAATGTGTTGTACTTTGGTGGTGTGTCGCCCTATTGTCCTAATGAAGAAACCGCCTCTGTCAAGTACAATACCTGGAGCAGTGGAACATGTGAAATCCTCCTGTCATCATCATCATTCATGTTTAATTTAATATCACTCAGTTGATTTACTCTAAATGTGTTCCATTCCATTTTTTAAAGGGGCTACATGATGTGCATATATCCCTCTCTTTTGCACTTTGGTGGTGTGTCGCCCTATTGTCCTAATGAAGAAACCGCCTCTGTCAAGCACAATACCTGGAGCAGTGGAAACATATTCTCGCTTCTCTGTTTGGCAGGCTGATGGGTGAGTCTGGGTTCAGCAGATGCCAGAAGAACCTTACCTGCCCTGAGCTTCTTTCCCATCTCAACACAGGAGTCTCCTGAGCTCTTGCATGTGAGGAGTACTCCACTGAAATTATTTTAAATAGATTTAAATAGTATTTAGACATATAATCATTGATGTGTGAAACGAAGGAACAACTTCCATCTCTGAAGGCCTCGTTGCGTGGCGTATGAATCGCCTGCTGTCATCCAAGATCCATGGCATGGAAAATGCAACTGACAGTCCTTTTAGGTGCAGATCAAGTGTTCTGAATACCCAAACACTTAACACACTTACTGTGTGTATCCTCACTCAGTTATAAAATGAGAACACTGTGGCATACACTTCCAAAATGGCGTTGTGTTCACTACAGGGTGACAATTTATGTTCAGGTTGGTGAACATGAAAATAACCCAGAAGAAAATATTTATATCACAGGCTAGATGAATTACTTCCTTAAAAAGAAGTAATCTAAAGAGTGATGGTGTGGGTGCTTCCTTACGAGACACTAGTGAGGCAGTTAAACCTGGATGTTTTTATACAGACTTTAGACAGTCTATACACCTAGGTGGTGTTCCCCATAGCGTCAGCCCTGACACAGTATTTAGTGAACCTATGAAAGGGAACCTTGAATTAGTTTTCATTAACTGTCCAGTATGTCCAATATACTAAATTATTATTATGCTACTGGCTGAACAGGGATTTACAATTTTAAAATGCATAAACAACAGAAGTTTTTTTTTTTTGGTAGATTTTTAACCGTTAGGTCAAGTATACACTTTCAAAATCAAAAGCCTCTTCCACATAGCAATTCCGGAAAATACATGGATAATTTGTCGCATGATTTATCCAGTAATCATTAGATTTTGGTTCATTCACACTGCTGGTGATTTTTTTTTTTTGGAATCTGTGCATGCATTCACACACAACCCTTAAAGACCCAAGCGACAAGCGACATTAGGATTTGACGTGTGATGCGACGCACACCGTTACAGTAAACTGCCAAATGATCTCCACTTCAGTGCAGATAGAGAGGAGCTCCTACACCAAACCTTACTTTAATCCTAACCATTAGTGTTAACAAAAGCAAACATGACATAAGAACCATAAAATAACCACGGAAATTTAATTTGGATCTACAAGACTTCTTCCTATTTTACCGAGCTCATACCCGATCCCTTTGCAAGTGGAATGTTGTACCAGGTGAGCTATCAAGCAAGTTTACAACATTCGAAAAGCCATACATATGGAGCTGGTTATTTGATGCGAATGTGACGGAGCGGTACAATTGTGAAAACCAACCTTTTACCAGTAAAGAATTCCGACTACACCACCCTAGAAATTAACTCTAGGGAACAATACTCAAAACCCAAAAATGGAGTAAATTAAGCACACAGGTTCGGTTACCTCATATAAGTAAGCAGTAGATGTGGGTGAAGTATAAAAATACAAATGTTTATTAATACAAGAATGTTTAAAATAGACACTAAACTGTCAGAGGAACAGCAGGAGACCCCACTCTAAATGGAAGTAAATTAAATGACAAAAAGAATGAATGTGGGTAATGACACAAAATTAACTTTCAATATGAAAACAAAATGAAATAAATACCAGCAGGGCCGAGGCTCCCAATGGCAGGAAACAAAATGGAGTCTGGTTTTACAAGAGCACACTTCCACACACACACACACACACACACACACACACACACACACACACACACACCAAGGTGCACTCAGATCACACTACCACACACTCAAAGTGGTACACAGCACGCAATAAAGTAGAACCACCACAAGGAGGAAGATCCGTTCACCCATGGGACCCCAGCTCCTGCAATAAACCAAAAATAAATAAACTATAACAATCACAATTAAACACAATTAGCTCAATATACAATATAAACAAATGATAACTGATAAAGCAACTCCAGACAAAAATGGGCATCAACACCACATGAAACTTAAAGAAAACGTTTAGAAGAATCAAATAAATTCAAACGAAATTACAAAGCAACCTGGAGTCAGATGTAACCAGCATGCAATCAAGTTGCATTGATTAAGGAAAAATAACATACAAATAAAACAGCATACACAACAATATATTTGTGTGTATATATAATACAATAACCAAAAAAAGAAATCAAACAAGGCAAAAACAAACTTTAATCCCACAAAAGTATAAACAAAAGAAAACGAAAAAGTCAAAAAGAAAGAGAAACAAGACAGAGCAGTTATTTTCTCTCAATAAAATGAGATCGTCGTATTCTCCATGCTGATACACAAACAGGAAGGGCACTAAACCCCGTAAGAACCAGACGAACAGTCCCCTTTCAATAACGGTGATGATGGCGTCTGCACGACAATATACACAGGAGGACCGTAGGATTTTGAGAAGAACGTTAGCAGCGCAAAGCGGAAGGCAACAGTAAATACAATATAAAACGAGATGAAACGAGAGGGAGAATCCTATAACGAACACAAAGAGAGACGTTACTAGTCATGATACTTTTCCTTCACAAATTATAATTACATTTAAAACACTTACCGTTGTCACGCTGTAGGCAGGAACACACAAACAACGACGTAGATAAAAACGAACATTTAATAAATCCAATGGGAACAGGTAGACACAGAAACATGGAGTGGAAACAATCAGGATAACAATAAAGACCGACAACCGTACCGGGGAAAACACACACCTTAAATAACCAGACTAATTACAAACACAGGTGCAGACGATGAGGGAGAAACCAAAACACACTGAACTGCGGGGGAGAATGGGAGAAACCAACATAAAGTCCAGGGGTGTGACATTACACCCCCCTCCCGGAAAAGGCGCGTCCACGCGCCGACCGAACTACAAAGTCCTTAGGAGGGGGTTTGGGTGGAGGACGTTCTTCCGGAAGGGGGGCCAGGAATGAAGTCCAGAAAGGTGACAGAAATGTCCATGGAGGTGATGACGGAGGGAGGAGCCAAGGAGGTGACAGGAGGGGGCTGGAGCAGGAGGAGCCAGGTGAGACCCAGAACGCAGCCAAGATGGAATGCCACGGTGGAGCCGATGGAGGGAGGAGCCATGGTGGAGGAGAGGCTGACGACTCCATGGGGCCGACCGACGGAGGCAGAGCAGGTGGTGGGAGAGCCCGAGGCAGAGACGGAAAGCCGAAGATCTTGGGTGACACCGCGGATCCGGAGGGCCAAGGCGGAACCCAAGGCTCTGGCGACCAAGGCAGAGATGGAGATCCTGAGATCCGCGGCGGAGCCGGAGCGACAGAGGGCCGAGGCTGTGCCCGCGGGAGGGAGGAGGTCCAATGAGCCGGTGGGACGGAGCGACGAGGCACAGCCGGAGGAGTATAGTCCTTAGGCGAAGGTGGGGCGACGACTGACCAGGGCGGAGCCGGAGGGGCGATGGAGTCCGGTGGAGCTGGTGGATCGACGGGCGACGGCGGAGACGAGGGAGCAGAGAGCCGGGGTGGAGCCGCAGGGTCGGAGGGCCGAGGTGGAGTCCAGGACTCTGAGGCTGGAGGCGATGGTGAGGGATCCTCCAGCCATGACACCGATGGAGACTGGCAGACCTGCGGCGAACCCACTGCACAGATGGTGGGCTGAGGGTGAGCAAGGGGACAGACAGTCGACAACGGGAATTCAGGTAGGCTGGGCGGAACCAGCGGAGATTCAGGACTAGGCAGAAGAGGGAGGGTGGGTGGGAAATCCAGGCAGATAGGTATTTCCATGACACAGTCCATTAAGTCCCCAGAGTGCTCTTGCTCACCCCCAGTGGCGGTGCAGTGGACGGGGCTCTCTACAAAACAAAAAGACTGGTAAAAAATACGCAAAACAAAACGAGGAGAATAGCAACAAATAAACTGTTTCGGTCGGTCTTTCTGTCACGCTGTAGGCAGGAACACACGAACAACGACGTAGATAAAAACGAACATTTAATAAATCCAATAGGAACAGGTAGACACAGGAACATGGAGTGGAAACAATCAGGATAACAATAAAGACCGACAACCGTACCGGGGAAAACACACACCTTAAATAACCAGACTAATTACAAACACAGGTGCAGACGATGAGGGAGAAACCAAAACACACTGAACTGCGGGGGAGAATGGGAGAAACCAACATAAAGTCCAGGGGTGTGACAACCGTCAAAGTATCACACCGAATAGAAAAATCTACAGACACCATATCATTCAGCCCACCGATAGCACAGTGGGGTACAGGAAATCATACCTAGTCAGCATGCAGCAGTGGAGAGGGGGTTCAGCGAAAAATTGGCAGTTGTCAGCAGGAAGTGGCTGCCACTGGCAGCCGACAGTACCTGCCACTAAAACCGGACGTCAGCTGTCGCTCGGAGGGGAAGAAAACAACAACATATATATATATATATATATATATATATATATATATATATATATATAGTAAAAACGTATATAAACTTATAACAAATATATACCAATTTTTATATAATAAGTCATTACTGTGTACTATACGATTAAATCCATCAAATAAAAGTATCATTAAATGGCTCTATATATATATATATATATATATATATATATATAATGTGTGTGTGTAAAACAATTATAGAGAGAACAATATATATATATATATATATATATATATATATATATATATATATATATACATATATATTCAAAAATTCAGTAAACTGATTAATTACAAAAGTACACGGACTTATTACCTTTATTTTGTAATAATTTAAGCTGTGTTATGAAGGTTCAGTTTTACATTTGTAGTATTTCAAGAAACAACATTGTTGCGGTTGTTTAATAAAGCCTTTAAATTCGTAACAGGCTTTGTATGATGTCAGATTATTTGATCATGTTAATTTTTAATAGTAAACGAAATTTTTTAAGTTAATGGTAGCTCACTAACATACTAAGATTAACGATTAACTATAGTAGACAGTTACATTGTTGTTCGCTAACATAAAAGTTAAAATCAAACATACAAGGCAACAATTATTCATTACTCATTTGATTGATTGCTGCCAAGTTGGTTGATGCTGATTGGCTGTCACCAAGTGGCAGGTCCCTCCTACCCTCCGAATGCCAGTAACTGGCTTCCGGCTGTCAATGGCAGGTACTTCCTGCTGCCAGCTGCCATTTTTTTTCTGAACCCCTTCTGGGAGAAGTGTTAACAGCACATCAACGCTAACACAATATGAGTTGATACAGATGCACATGCACATACATATACCTGAGAGGCGAACAGTCATTAGATCCACTAAAGCAGTGCCGAAAACACACCGACATCCAGACAAAACGACGCTATAAATTACAAAAAAAAAAAAAAAAAAACGCTTTAAAAGACCAACCTTTTTTTTTTTTATTAGAATATGCAAGATGTACATAAATTGGGATCACAAACAGGGAAAACAAACAAACAAACAAACAAGACAGGCAAAACAAAACCAATACAGTCAGGAACTGACAGATGTGTGCGTTTATGTGTGTGTGTGTGTGTGTGTGTGTGTGTGTGTGCGTGTGCATGTAAAGGTAACTGGGTGGACGTGTCACAGTACATACTTTGGAATACAGGAGATAGAGGGGTGAAAAAAGGGAAGATATATATGCAAATAAACATACATACATAAACATGTATAAATCAGTATAAATAAAACAAATATAAAGAAATCAATTAGTGGTAAGGAGTGACTACTAATACTACTACTACTACTACAACGTCTACTACTACAACTACTACTACAATCTCTACTTCTACAATAACTGCTACAACTACAACCACAACTACTACTACAATCTCTACTACTACGATAACTGCTACTACTACTACATCAGCAACTTGAATAATGACAATGATATAAATACTTGATAATAATGATGATAGGATAACAGAAGGACAAATCAGAACAGTAATAATAGTAATGATAACAAAAGTATAAGTAATAATATTAATCATAGTAATGAAGAGGTGAGGGGAGGTTGGGAAATCAGGAAGAGAACAAATAATAATAATAATAATAATAATAATAATTAGAGGAAAAGGAAAGAGCAAAAAAACAACAAAAAAACAAACAAATAGAAAACAAAGTAGAACAAATAGAAAAAAGGAACAAACAGTAGAAAAAGAAGTAGAAGAGGAGGAAGGGAAAAAAATAATAGAGAGTTAAGACGCTGTGACGACTCTGAGTTTTCTTAAGAACTTAATGGGCGGAGTGTGGCAGTTTCTGATTGGCTCTTTCCCATGTTAATTGTTAATTGTTAATTGAAAGCATATATAAGTGTGTGTGTGTGTGTTAACTAGGGGAGGCGCTCTGTGGGAGAGAGTGGCTGATTTTGTTACTTCTCTAACATTTGTTTTCTTCCCCTTGCATTTCTTATAACATGTAGTTTTGTTGTGGTTATTTAATTATTTTCTTTATTATCCCTAGACTTATGTTTATTATTATTATTCACTGTTGTATTAGTTTAAATCAATAAACTTATATTGATTATACTTTGTTGTTTGATCCCTCTTTTATGTTTCGACTTCAAATGAGCGGGTCGTAACATAAAATTGGGCACTCGTCCGGTTTTCTACATGTGTAAGTAAATGCATAGAGTTTTGTGTGTTTACCTGTGTAAATGAGTAGACTTCAGGTAGTTAGAGTGTCTTTAGCTGGATTTAAAATCCTTCCATCGAGGCACTGTTTGTTATTTTAGTTTATTATTTTTCCTTTTATTATTTTTGGAGGTTATTCTGGACAGAGGTTTTAAATCTCTGTTGGGGGTACGCTTCGGGCTTTTGGTTTGAAATACCAATTGTCTTCGAGTTTAGCGTTTAAACGCCGCCCCGAGTCCGGTACACCTTTGAAGATTAGGTAGGTTTAGTTAGTTTCGTTTGTAGTTATAGGAACTGAAGTCTCTTGTTTTTCATAAGGTGACACTTTGTTGTTTTTGAGCAAAGTGAGCAAAGTGCCGACTATGAGATTGTGAAATCTGCTATTTTGCATGCTTATGAATTGGCACCTGAGGCATATCGCCAAAAGTTTAGGACTCATTCTAAGTCTGAGAAGTGTACTTATCTTGAGTTTGCTAGAGAGAAAGAAAATATGTTTGATCGTTGGTGTTCCTCTGTAAAAATTACCACCAATGAACAGCTTAGAGAGCTCATTCTTCTAGAGGAGTTTAAAAGTTGCGTTCCAAATGCTGTTGCTATGTATCTTAATGAACATAAGGTGACTAAAATGTCTGATGCTGCTCTAATGGCAGATGAATTTGTTCTTACTCATCAAGCAACAGTTCATTCAAATTAATTGAGCAGGTCAAAATTGAGCGTTTCAGTTAAAAATAAAAAGATGGTTGCACGTCAGAACACTGTGTCAACTTCTGCTGATAATGCTTCATTCACACGTATTAAAGGAAAAATTGTTTGCTTCTATTGTAAGAAACCAGGACATACAATTTCAGACTGTGTTGTTCTTAAAAAGAAAGACAAAGCTGTTAAACCTGTTGGTTTAATTTCCACATCAAGGGTGAATTTGAGTCCTTACAAGCAGATTGGGCAGAAGAACATCATTGAGATGGAGAATGTTAAAAACTGTGTTGACTTTGAGCCATTTCTCACTGATGGGACTGTTTCTTTGCCTGACTGTGATGAAACTGTGCCTGTTCGTATTCTTAGAGATACTGGGGCGGGGCAGTCATTTTTGTTGGAGGGACTTTTGCCTTTGTCTGAACATACTGCCACTGGATCTCATGTGCTGGTTAGAGGTCTTGAAATGGGCTACATGGAAGTTCCTTTACACCGCATTCACCTTAATTCCAAACTTGTGTCAGGTGACGTGGTTGTAGGAATTCGTGCTATGCTTCCAATTCCCGGTGTCACTTTTATACTTGGCAGTGACTTAGCTGGAGGTAATGTCTGGGAGAAGCCGGATGGTGGAGTTCCACCTATAGTTGCTCCCATTGTAGAGGAATTGAGTAGATCTTCTGATTGTCCTAACTTATTTCCAGTTTGTGCAATAACTCGAGCAATGGCCAAGAGGAGGGTGTCAGATGAAATGGATGTACTTAGCGATACTTTCATTTCATCTGTGAATTCTCAGTCAGAATCTGATACTGTGTGCCCTGCAGCAGAAGATGAGATCTCTGTGCATGACCAGATTGACAAATCTGCTTCCTTATCTGAAAGTCCATTTGTCTGTGATGACTATGTTAACACTTGTTCTTTGTCTCCACTTTATAGTGTGACTCGAGTTGAATTGATCAAAGCACAGCATGCGGACAAAGCTCTTCAAGAATTGTACTCTTTAGCTGCTGATGGAGGAGGAAACAAAACTTTGTCTTCCTTCTACTGTCTTCAAGATGGATTGGTTTGTAGACAGCAACTTATGAGTTCCGACTCTTCATTTGGTCCTACGATCCAAATTGTAGTTCCTGTAGTTTTTCGTCGGGCTGTTTTACATTTAGCACACCAGGGCCTTGCTGGTCACATGGGGGTACGTAAGACGTATGATAGAATTCTAAGGAAATTTTATTGGCCTAGAATTAAGAAAGATGTGATTAACTATGTACGATCTTGCCACGTTTGTCAAATGACCAGAAAACCTAATCAAAAGGTTCCACTGGCTCCTTTACAGCCTATTGCTGTAGTTACTACTCTGTTTGAATGCTTGATTGTCGATTGTGTTGGTCCTTTACCCCGATCTAAGGCTGGGCATGCTTTCTTGCTTACTGTAATGTGTCAGTCTACACGATACCCTGCATCTTATCCGCTGAGATCAATTACCTCCAAGTCCATTTTAAAGGCTTTAACGAGTTTCATGTCTGTTTTTGGCATTCCATAGACCATTCAGTCTGATCAGGGCTCAAATTTCATGCCCCGACAATTTTCAAAAGTCATGCAGCAACTCAAGGTTAAACACAATGTCTCAAGTGCTTATCATCCTCAGAGCCAAGGAGGATTGGAGAGATTCCATCAAACTCTTAAGTCACTTTTGAGGTCGTATTGTGTTAAACTTGACTGTGACTGGGAGGATGGACTTCCTTGGATGCTGTTAGCTATTCGTGAGGTTGTGCAGGAGAGCACAGGTTTCAGTCCTAATGAGTTGGTATTCGGACACACTGTTAGAGGTCCTATTGCTGTCTTGGCGGATGAATGGAAAACATCTGATCCAGCTGAGAATGGCTTAGACTACGTGAGTAGTTTTCGTTATCGACTCTATGAAGCCAGAGCTATTGCTCTACGAAAATTGGGTAAGTCTCAGGAAAAGATGCAGAGGTTGTTTGATCGCAAAGTTCAGTCCAGAAGTTTCCAGGTAGGCGATCAAGTGCTTGCTTTATTACCTGTTTTGAGTAGTCCATTCCAGGCTAGGTTTACTGGACCTTATACGATAGCGAAGTGTTATCCTAATAACAACTACCTTTTAAACACACCTGATCGCTGAAAGAAAGTACAGGTTTGTCATGTCAATTTATTGAAGTCTTATATAACTCCTGTACTGTCTCTGCCTGTTAACGTTGTGACTAGTGACATGGTAGATCCAAGTGTTTCAGAAACATCTGTGGAGATGGCTGATGTTCTGGAGAAGAATGGTCCATCTCGTGGTATAGTGGAAGGGCGCCTTAACAACTCTGAGGTTCTTGCTAATTTAGCTTCTCATTTGTCTCATTTTGGTGAGCTTGAGAAGACTGATATAATTAATTTGGTAAGTTCATTCTCCTCTCTCTTTTCTGATGTTCCTACCCGAACTCATGTCATAGAACATGACATTGATGTTGGTATGGCACAACCTGTAAAACAACATCCATATCGAGTAAACCCAATAAAAAGGGAGTTGCTTCAGAAGGAGGTGGATTATTTACTTACTCATAATTTAGCAGAACCAAGTTTCAGTTCTTGGAGCTCTCCTTGCATTTTAGTGAGTAAACCTGACAAATCTTACCGATTTTGTACTGATTACAGGAAGCTTAACTCTCTTACAAAACCTGATTGTTTTCCTCTACCCAGAATTGATGACTGTGTAGATCGAGTGGGTTCTTCACAGTTTGTCAGCAAATTCGATCTCCTGAAAGGCTATTGGCAAGTGCCTTTAACATCTCGTGCTAAAGAACTATCCGCTTTTATTACACCTGATAGTTTTCTGCAGTATACCGTTATGCCTTTCGGAGTTCGAAACGCTCCTGCTACTTTTCAGCGATTAGTGAATCGAGTGTTGTCTGGGTTAACCGGATGTGAAGCTTACCTGGATGATATTGTTTTATACAATTCATCTTGGTCTGAACACCTTGCACAAATTGGCGAACTTTTCAAGCGGTTGGTTAAGGCGAACTTAACTGTAAATCTTGCCAAGTGCGAGTTTGGCAAGGCTACAGTGACATATTTGGGGAAGGTGGTTGGCGGAGGGTGCGTAAAACCCATCGACGCAAAAGTTGAAGCAATCTGTAATTTTTCCATTCCCACTACTCGACGTGAGTTACGACGCTTCCTTGGGATGGTGGGCTACTATAGAGCTTTCTGTCGAAACTTTGCAGATGTAGTCGCCCCGCTAACTGATTTATTGAGTCCAAAGAGGCCTTTCGAATGGTAACAGCAGTGTCAACGTGCTTTTGATAATGCTAAATCTCTTCTAGCGAATGCTCCTGTGTTGACTGCACCAAATTTTGAGAGACCTTTCTTACTTGCAGTTGATGCTAGCGCTTATGGTGCTGGCGCTGTTCTTCTACAAGAAGACGTTAAGGGAATTGAACATCCGGTCAGTTACTTTTCGAAGAAATTTAATTGTCACCAGAAAGCATACTCTACGGTCGAAAAAGAGGCTTTAGCCTTGATTCTAGCCATTCAACACTTTGAAGTTTATCTCAGTTCAGTCTGTGGTCCTATCGTTGTTTATACAGACCACAATCCTTTGACGTTTTTGGATCGAATGCGTGGTAAGAATCAACGAATCCTGAGGTGGAGCCTTATTTTACAGCCCTTCCACCTACAAATTAAACATATTCGTGGCAAAGACAATTTAGTCGCTGATGCTCTCTCACGGCTGTAAGGTATTCCAGAAGAGTTGGGATTATATTCTTTACCTACTCTCTCTTTTCCCTATTTTTTTTCCCTTCCTCCCAGTTTTTTTTTTCTTTTACTCTCCCTCTTATCTCTCTAGCTTTCTCTCTCTGATATCCTAGGGCCCAGGAGTCCGAGAGTGAAGTGGCATGGGATTTATGGAGGTGAGTATTTATGTTATTGTAAATTATAATATGTTATTATATTTCAAATGGTGGTTTTGTTGGTGTATAAGTTTTTCTTGTTTTTGTTTTGTCGGTTCTTTAGGTAACCTCCTTTTGGAGTGGGAGGTGTGACGACTCTGAGTTTTCTTAAGAACTTAATGGGCGGAGTGTGGCAGTTTCTGATTGGCTCTTTCCCATGTTAATTGTTAATTGAAAGCATATTTAAGTGTGTGTGTGTGTTAACTAGGGGAGGCGCTCTGTGGGAGAGAGTGGCTGATTTTGTTACTTCTCTAACATTTGTTTTCTTCCCCTTGCATTTCTTATAACATGTAGTTTTGTTGTGGTTATTTAATTATTTTCTTTATTATCCCTAGACTTATGTTTATTATTATTATTCACTGTTGTATTAGTTTAAATCAATAAATCTATATTGATTATACTTTGTTGTTTGATCCCTCTTTTTTATGTTTTGACTTCAAACGAGCGGGTCGTAACAGACACTAAAGGAAAATAATAATAATAATAATAATAATAATAATAATATTAATAATAATAATAAAAAAGTAAAAAAAAAGAATGGAAAAAATATATATATTACAATAATAATAATAATAGTAGTAATAATAAGATTGAAAGAGGTAAATAGTGATAATTATAATATACTCATATTGATAATAATAATAAAACAACAACATTAATAATTATATGAGGAGGTGGAAGTTATATGATCAGCCTTGAAGTGCATAGTGTGTGTCAGTTGCTTTGTGATGCATTAAAAAAGGTATGACGTTCAGCATGGATCAGTCCAGTGCAATGCCCAGGCTGCCAAGCCCACGTCACCCTTACCCTGTGAATGAAGCTTTTTTTTTTCTACCTTCCTTCTCACCTCCCCCTCCCTCTTATTTTTTTTCCTCTTTCAATCTGTTTATTTTCCTCTCCTCTTTTTTTCTCCCTTTTTCCTTTTCCCCTCTTTTTTTCTCCCCCTTTTTTCCTCGATCAAATCTGTTTGGTTTTTTTTGTCTTTTTTTGTCTTTTTCTTTTTTCTTTCCCCTTTTTTTTCCTTATAAATAAAATAATGGAAAAAAAGGATAATAGATATATAAATTAAGAGAAACAGCAGAAATAGAACGAATAGAGTAAATAGAACAAGAGGGGAAATAAAGCAGTACGTAACGTTTTTTCTTCTTTTTTTCCCTTCCCTTCTCCCTTCCCTTGGATATTTAATTTGATTAAGTATTAGACACCGTTTCTATCTCTTCCTAACCCCCCCCCCCCACCTCTTGTTTAAGTACTGATGAAGGTGTTGTTGGGGAATGACTCCAGACAAAGAGGATCTTCAATAGAGATGTATTCTGTTAATAAGTTTTTCCAGGATGAAATATAAATGGTATTTCTTGATTTCCAGTTCATGAGGATAGTTTTCTTGGCGATAGTTAGGAACACCAATAGTAGTTGACCATTTGAATTATTTATATCTATTGTGGATATGTCACCTAGTATGCAGAGGGAGGGAGACAGTGGGATGTGACATCCCATAAAGTTGGAGAGTGAGTCGGTAACCTTTTCCCAAAATGTTTTAATTGAAGTGCAATGCCATAAGGCGTGAAGATAAGTGTCCGGGGTGGTTTGTGTGCAATGTGAACATGTCTCTGAGGTGAAACCCATTTTAAATAATTTCTGCCCAGTTAGATGGGTTCTGTGAAGTACTTTATACTGTATGAGTTGGCATTTTTAGTCATGGAGTATATGTTTTTGCAAATTTGAGTCCAAAAATCAGCATTGGTAGTAATGGATAAGTCTGATTCCCATTGTTCCCCATGGTGGTTGGTAAAACTAATGCGTTGTCTGATTTTGATATCATTTTGTATATTTTGGAGAGTAATTTTTTGGAGGAAGATATATTAATAAACTCGGAGATTTGAGGGGAAAGGTCTAGATTGAATGGTTGGTAAAGTAATTTTGATTTAATTGACGATTTGATTTGTAAATATTCCAAGAAGCAATTACTCCCAATGCTGTATGTCTGGGCTATATGGGAAAATGGTGCCAGGTTGTTATCATTAATAATATGCCGTAGTTGTGTGATTCCCTTATCTGCCCATGTGCTTGAGTTGAGTGGCTTCTTGTTAGCTAAAAAATCAGGGTTATTCCAAATTGGGGTGTATTTACATGGTATGAGTGGGGAATTTGTGATCTGATGGAACTTCCACCAGGCTGTCAGAGTTGCTTCTATTGTTGGCATTTTAAAACAGTGATGTTTTTTTGATTGTTTGACTGAAAAGGTAATTCTGAGATGCTAATGTCTTTGCAGATTGATTGTTCAATATCTTGCCATGTGTATTCTGATGAGTTAGGTTGAATCCATTTGTATATGTTTTGGAGTTGATTTGCCAGAAAATAATTATAAAAATGTGGTGCTTCTAATCCACCTTGTGATTTTGGTTTCTGTAGGGTTGTTAATTTAATTCTTGGGGTCTTGTTTTTCCAGTAGAATTTTGTAATAATTGAATCTAAAGATTTGAACCAGATACGAGTGGGCTGTGTTGGAATCATTGAAAATAAGTAGTTTATTTTTGGGAGTATAGACATTTTTATTACTGATATTCTGCCCATGATTGATAATGGTAATTTCATCCAACGTTGAAGATCGTCATCTATTTTTTTAAGTAATGGGGTATAGTTGAGTGCAAACAACTCTGGCAGCTTGGCGGAAACATTGATACCCAAATATGTGATGTAATTGGTGCACAAAGGGATTTGGGATGTTTGGGATGTCACATCCATACTGGTGGAATTTAATGAAAGTATAGCCGATTTATTCCAGTTAATTGAGTATTCAGAAATGTTTGAAAAGGTATCAATGAGTTTTATTGTTTCTTGTAATGATTTTTTGGGGTTTTGTAAGTATAATAATATATCATCAGAGTAAAGACTTATTTTATGGTGTATGTTTAATGTTTGAATTCCTTTGATGTAGTTGTTTTGACGGATAGCTGCTGCAAGCGGTTCGATGAATATGGTGAATAGAGATGGAGAGAGTGGGCATCCTTGTCTAGTTCCCCGGTGTAGAGTGAAGCTGCGTGATGTTATTCCGTTAGTAATGACAGTGGCTGAGGGTGATGTGTAGAGAGTTTTAATCCAATTAATAAATGACTCCCCAAAACCAAACCTCTCTAATGTGGAAAACAGGAATTTCCAGTTTACTTTATCAAATGCTTTTTCCGCATCAAGAGTGACTATGACAGATTTGTTTTTGTTTATTGATGAGTGGTGAATTAGGTTTATGAGTCTGCGGGTATTATTTGATGCTTGTCTACCTTTAATGAAACCGGTTTGGTCGGGATGGATTATAGTTGGCATGATTTTTTCTATTCTATGGGAAAGAGCTTTAGCAATTATTTTAGTGTCTACGTTAATTAGTGAGATTGGGCGATAACTTGACGGTAATGTTGGATCTTTATTGGGTTTGAGGAGGAGTGCAAGACCAACCAGTTTTAAAATTACCGCCTGTTACAGCACAGCAGGCTTACCTGCAACCACCATAAACATGAGCACAAAGGGGAAAGTCGGACGTGACGCACCCCGGGCAACAACCAATCAGCCCTTATATTAAGGATACTGATCGCTGATAGGCAAATCCGGCTGTCAGTCACCTAATTTCATTACATTCCACCCCCAGTTTCTGCAACGTTGCCCCGATGGTGATCTAAACGGCAGCCCACCCAAAACTCAGTTCCAAGGCCGAAACAGGGTACCAACTGTACTACCAACTATGCTAGACACTGAACCAGCACCTACTGCTCGAGGGAGGTGGTGCATGTTAGAGTGGTGACCTGCAGTTCTCCTCCCATTTCTTCTCACTACACTCTCAACAACCTCCAATGAATTGGGAGTCAATGCAACCGGCTGCAAGCCCACCTCAACCTCAGGACCATCTGTTACTCTACAGGCTTCTACAGACAGCGCACCACCAGATTGTAGGAATTCGACTACGCAAAGCGCAAATAACAAACGAGTCACCATCACTCCACGAAAGATCAAAGATTCCTTTATCCTGACCATTTGCCATCAGGAACCGCAAGCAACTGAAAAGTGCCACTCTGTCTACCCAAAAATCCATCTGCTGATCACGCTAATTGCGACATCGCCCCAGGAAACAAAGCAGCAATAAAAGATAATCCCATCAGGAAGATCATGTGTGATTTTCTGCTAAGAGACTCAATTGGTACATTGTCACCTAGGATTGAACCCATGACCAGAATTCACTGATCTGCACAAAACACCGGAAAAAGGGCAATCTACAGAGATCGCCCTCTCTGAGCTTCCCCAAAATAACCAATTGTCTGCCCACTTGTGACTTGAGTTAACATAAATCGAGTTAGGAAAAATGATTGATCACAGGATAGCCTTCCTGCTGCGAAACCCCCCGGAATTCCTTCCACACTGCGCAAAGCTGAACTCACACCACGTGCATTACAAATGCGCTATCAAACATGATGCAAAGGCGAAAAGAAACAAAGAACGCTATTTTTAATCAAACAAACTTTATTTTGCAAAGGGAGATCCACCTCCCCGTATATTCCATGCTTGCTGTGTAATTGTGTTTCCTTTCTCTATGCCTGACATGTCTTAGTAACCTAAGTGCCAAACATATATTCTATATGTAACATGTACCATGTTTAATGTCGGATGAATGGTCGCGACGAATGCAGTTCGTCTGAATGAATGAGAAATTGATATTGTGTATATTTCATGCTTTGCAATTGGGGCTGTAACGATGCACGATATGAAACAGAAATCACGACACTCAGATCCACGATCCTGTGTCGCGGTGTAATAAGGGAGAATCGCGACACACCCCGTGACTTCCTTTCCAATCATGTGACGTCTGCCTGCAAAAGTTGAGCTAGTTGAAGAAGAACGTGAGGAAACATGGCAACCAACCCAGAGATTGCGGACCCTCCCTCCTCATTTAAGTCAGCAGTATGACAACATTTCGGAGCTGTATGATCCATAAAATACGGAGAAAGGCTATTAATAAAGGAAAAAAAAATCCAGAAAATGCGTGTAGTATAGCCTGCACAGTAAAAATACAATTATGTGTAAAATGTCATAGTAAACTGTGTCTGACATGAAAACCACGCTAGTCATTGTCCCATAAAATGAGAAATAGCAAATAACACATATAGTATTTTCATTACGTTTCATTTATTTTGTTTTTGTAAAGTAAAATGAGACCTTGTTGTTTGCAATACATTTACCCCGAGACCGCGTCGCGAACACCAGCTCGAACGCAAAACACTTTCACTATGAGACGCGTCCCATGTGAAATGGCTTTTAAACGGTCTTCAGACAGAACGGGAACACAGGCACAGGACCATTTGAGAGCAGCGTCAGCGTGTACCGGATTGAGTCCAAAGAGCAAATACCCGTGCATGTCACCCGCACTGCACCTGACAGATAAATATTATTCCACCGTTACGTCAGTTATAGCGGTTCACCCGTCGGGTAGGACTCTGTTTCGCACACACATAGAATCTTGCATCGCTAGCAGGTTTAAAGAATTTGACATCTTGACAATCTTATCACTATCATGTTAAATTAAAAAAAAAAAAAATTCAGTGACAGACAGACCTTATCAGTTGTTATTTTTAATACAGAAGGTTTTTATTAAACCTTAAAATATGACCTTATATGTAAAACTAAGAAAGCTATTGAAATTAGTTTTTTTTTTATATATATAAATCTGTTTTTTGATTTTCAGTTTCATGTTTTAATTTTTGTTCAAAATATCGTGATATGTATCGTATCGTGAACCTAATATCGGGATACGTACCGTATCGTGACCTAGGCATATCGTTACACCCCTAATTGCAATAGTCTATGAAAGATAATGCCAAATTACAGAGAAATCCAGATTCTAATAAATTCACGTGCTAAAAGGAATTGTATGATGAGAAGTGGGGGTGGGACCCGCCCCCGTGGCCACACTATTGGACTGCAATCCTCGGGGTCGTGCCTAACAGACCCCTTTAAAACCTAATGGCTTGAACCAGAATGTGGCCTTTCCCCTTTCGCCTTTCGCCTCACTCAACGCCTTTTGTCTCTTGTGGTTTGATTGCTTTTCCATCTGCGCTCAACCACTTGACCAAGCACGCGATTGTGCCATCAAAACTCTACAGAACTGAAGCTTCGTGACTGCCGAACTCTTCAAAGTCTCGCAACGCCGACTCAAAAGAACTTCCAGTGCATCAACTTGTGCAACCAGGCAACCAACCGAAGCTCCTCCCGGCAAACAGTCCACTCCTCACGAATGTGTTTCCCAGAAGACGTCATCCAAGGAGCAACCAATCAGCAAAGCCGGGGTTCCCTTTAGTAAACAAGTAAACAAGATCTCTCTTTACTTAGCTGAAACTGGTGCAAAATATTCCTTAAGTAGTTAAATTCTAAATTTCTGCTTTTGTGGTTTTCTAAGGTTGCGATCTAAGAACTAGTTAAGAAATACTAGAACTTTGGGGTTCTCTTAAAATCCATAACTTCCCATCTCTGAAACTGTATGAGTGTGCGTGTGAATGTGTGTGTGTGTTTGTGTCTTAGTAGATTAGTTTTGTGTCCTAGAGTAGTTCAATAAATCATTGTTTTATAAAAGGAAGTGCCTTGACTTTTATGTTCACAAAGTTCTATCTGTGTTTAGATCAAGCTACCTCAGCTTTAAAATTTCCTAAAGTAATATTTGGTTTATTTGTGATCTTGGCCAGGAGCATAATATAAACTTATAAGATGAACAGAGTTAATAAGGTATCCTGAATTGACCACTTCGCTGGACGAATGGTTAAGAAGCTTAAAACTATTAATTCTGAATAAATTTAATCAAGTTCCGAATCTTTTGATTCGATTCAATATTGGAATCATTATAAATTTGAGCTAATAATCCTACAAGATGTCTGAGGGACGGAAGAAACAACAGCATCCTGTGGCCGCAACCTACCTCTATCTTGTGGTGTCTCTGGCACCAAGACAAACAAATCC
Source organism: Garra rufa (assembly GCF_049309525.1). Taxonomy (NCBI): domain Eukaryota; kingdom Metazoa; phylum Chordata; class Actinopteri; order Cypriniformes; family Cyprinidae; genus Garra; species Garra rufa. Next base: position 34,843,006 of record NC_133369.1, read on the forward strand.
TCCTCATCATCATGCTCCTCTTCCAGTGGTTGCAGATATTCACTGACCAAAGGGTCAGGCATCTCAGGAGGTGGATCCTGGCCAATCAAAGCCTTCAGCAGAGATCGGTGCACATGCTTTACTTTACCCAAGTCTGTGGTAGGAGCGATGGTGTAAACCGGCCCACCCTCCTTAGGCACCCTCAGGACCTGGTACACCACTGAGCTCCACAGGTCCTGGATTTTGTGTCTACCCCTCACGCTATGATTGCGGAGGTATACCAGCTGACCCTTCTTCAGTGGTGCTTCCTTTACCTGCAGGTCATGCCGGGCCTTTCGCCTATCGGCTGCGGCACCCAACCGTTCACGGGCAACCTCGAAAGCAACTTGCAACCGACCCTGCTGCTCCAGAATCCACCTATGAACACTGCCAGCCAATGGCTCTTGAACTCTGCCCAACAGGAAATCAACAGGGAGTCTGGACTTCTGCCCAAACATTAAAAAGTGCGGAGATTCCCCAGTTGACTGATGAGGGGTGGTGTTATAAGCAAAGAGTGCCTGGGGGAGACAGAGCGGCCAATCACCCTTTTAGCAAGCGGTAAAGTGTGCAACAAGTCATGCAACATCCTATTGAAGTATTCGCATTGACCGTTTCCAGCTGGGTGATATGGAGTGGTCCGTGACTTCTCGACTCCATTCAAACTGCAAAGTTGCTGGATGAGAGTGGATTCGAAATTACGGCCTTGGTCAGAGTGGATACAACCTGGCACGCTAAATTTTCAAAACCACTCTACCACCAGAACCTGAGCTATGGACTCTGCCCGTTGGTCTCTAGTGGGTACCCAGCCAGCAATGACTTGTGGGGCCCAGCTGGGTTAACTACGGGTTCCATGGGAACTGTGTGGGCATGGGCTTTGGCTGGGTGAAATCAGCGGGTCCCATGTAGGTTTTGTAGTATGAGTCCCACATAGGAAGCCCATATGAGCTGATTACATGGGTCACATAAGGGACAGGCATGGGCCAAGTGGGCATGGGTTTTATCTGGGAATGTATATATGGGTCCTGCATGGCATATTTATGGGCCAAGTGGGCATGGGTTTGAACTGGGAATGCATATATGGGTCCTGCATGGCATATTTATGGGCCAAGTGGGCATGGGTTTGAACTGGAAATGCACATATGGGTCCTGCATAGAATTTTTATAGGCCAAGTGGGCATGGGTTTGAACTTGGAACACAAATATGGGTCTTGCATGACATATTTATGGGCCAAGTGGGCATGGGTTTGATCTGGGAATACATATATGGGTCCTGCATGACATATTTATGGGCCAAGTGGGCATGGGTTTGAACTGGGAATGCATATATGGGTCCTGCATGGCATATTTATGGGCCAAGTGGGCATGGGTTTGAACTGGGAATGCACATATGGGTCCTGCATAGAATTTTTATAGGCCAAGTGGGCATGGGTTTGATCTGGGAACACAAATATGGGTCCTGCATGACATATTTATGGGCCAAGTGGGCATGGGTTTGAACTGGGAACACAAATATGGGTCTTGAATGGCATATTTATGGGCCAAGTGGGCATGGGTTTGAACTGGGAATGCACATATGGGTCCTGCATAGAATTTTTATAGGCCAAGTGGGCATGGGTTTAAAATGGGAACACAAATATGGGTCCTGCATGACATATTTATGGGCCAAGTGGGCATGGGTTTGAACTGGGAATGCATATATGGGTCCTGCATGACATATTTATGGGCCAAGTGGGCATGGATTTGAACTGGGAATGCATATATGTGTCCTGCATGGCATATTTATGGGCCAAGTGGGCATGGGTTTGAACTGGGAATGCATATATGTGTCCTGCATGGCATATTTATGGGCCAAGTGGGCATGGGTTTGATCTGGGAATGCATATATGTGTCCTGCATGGCATATTTATGGGCCAAGTGGGCATGGGTTTGAACTGGGAATGCACATATGGGTCCTGCATAGAATTTTTATAGGCCAAGTGGGCATGGGTTTAAAATGGGAACACAAATATGGGTCCTGCATGACATATTTATGGGCCAAGTGGGCATGGGTTTGAACTGGGAATGCATATATGTGTCCTGCATGGCATATTTATGGGCCAAGTGGGCATGGGTTTGAACTGGGAATGCATATATGTGTCCTGCATGACATATTTATGGGCCAAGTGGGCATGGGTTTGATCTGGGAATGCATATATGTGTCCTGCATGGCATATTTATGGGCCAAGTGGGCATGGGTTTGAACTGGGAATGCATATATTGGTCCTACATGGAATATTTATGGGCCAAGTGGGCATGGGTTTGAACTGGGAATGCACATATGGGTCCTGCATAGAATTTTTATAGGCCAAGCGGGCATGGGTTTGAACTGGGAACACAAATATGGGTCCTGCATGACATATTTATGGGCCAAGTGGGCATGGGTTTGATCTGGGAATACATATATGGGTCCTGCATGACATATTTATGGGCCAAGTGGGCATGGGTTTGATCTGGGAATGCATATATGGGTCTTGAATGGCATATTTATGGGCCAAGTGGGCATGGGTTTGATCTGGGAACGCATATATGGGTCCTGCATGACATATTTATGGGCCAAGTGGGCATGGGTTTGAACTGGGAATGCATATATGGGTCCTACATGGCATATTTATGGGCCAAGTGGGCATGGGTTTGAACTGGGAACACAAATATGGGTCCTGCATGACATATTTATGGGCCAAGTGGGCATGGGTTTGATCTGGGAATGCATATATGGGTCTTGAATGGCATATTTATGGGCCAAGTGGGCATGGGTTTGATCTGGGAACGCATATATGGGTCCTGCATGACATATTTATGGGACAAGTGGGCATGGGTTTGATATGGGAATACATATATGGGTCCTGCATGACATATTTATGGGCCAAGTGGACATGGGTTTGACATGGGAATACATATATGGGTCCTGCATGACATATTTATAGGCCAAGTGGACATGGGTTTGAACTGGGAATACATATATGGGTCCTGCATTACATATTTATGGGCCAAGTGGGCATGGGTTTGATCTGGGAACGCATATATGGGTCTTGAATGGCATATTTATGGGCCAAGTGGGCATAGGTTTGATCTGGGAACACATATGCGTCTTGAATGGCATATTTGTAAGCTAAGTTTGGTTTGAACTGCAGTTTTACTAATTTACAAATTTTACAGAAAATAACTAACTTTTTTACAGTAGTTTTCTGTGATTTCAAATTACATTCATAACTTTTTTTTTTTTTTTTTTTTTTTCAGTTTCAAAATTCTTGTTTAATTTTTTTTTTTTTTTTTTTTTTTTTTTTTTTTTTGGAGTGCAAAAACATACATGGTAAATGCAGAAACAGAAACAACAACAACAGAAACAATACCAACAAAAAACAAAAACAAACAAAAAACTATACTAACAACAACAAAAAACAACAAAAAAAACAACAACAATGATAATAAATGAGAAATGAGAACAAGACAATCTGAATAATAATAATAATGTATAAGTAGTAGTAGCAGTATAGGTAGTATTAGCATGTTCAAAAATAATAGAAATGGCCATAAATCGGAGTAACAACTATAATACCAAAGGTAGTGATGATACGGTTAATATTTTGTGATGACAGTAACAGTAATATCAATAATAACAGTAATCATAATAATAATAATAATAACAGCAATAATCCCAAGGATGGTGATTACAGTATGATGTTGTGATGATGGTAACAGTAATATCAATAATTATAATAATAAAATAATAATAATAATAATAATAATAATAAATAATAATAATAAAAATAAATAAATAAATAAATAATAATAATAATAATAGTAGTATTAATAACAATAGTAAAGTTTTACATTGTAATAGTAAAATTACATTCATAACTTAGTAATATTACTAATAGTGGTGGGCCATTATTGGTGTTAACGTGCTGCGTTAACGTGAGACTCTTATCAGGCGATAAAAAGAATATCGCCGTTAATCTATTCTCAAAGTTGGGTTGGGAACTGGGTCTAAACTACGCAAGATATGATGACTTTCACCTTGATATTTTAGTGCGGATGACGTATACCTATAGCCACTGTAGGAGGTGAGAACGAGTCTTCAACCTGTGTGTATGCCTACTGTGAGTGTGAAATGACCACATCAAACGAGACGTGCAAACATGGATGCACCTATGAAGCCGCCGGGTTTGCTTCAGGGCAGGTGCGTTGCTAGACCCTGCACGTGCCCCAGTAAAATCTCAAATTTGAGTTATAATTTACTTTGATAATCCCGAAATAATGACATTAAACTATATGCAACAACTGAATTGACGCTTCTAAAAGCAACGCAGTTTAATCGAAGACTATGCACACAGATATCCATGCCCGCACGCGTCTGTGTATTTAAGGGGAACGCGCACGTCATGCAGCCTTTTGCGCAGAAGTACTTGGTTACACAAGTTTGTATAGTTAATTATGTTGTAAATGCAATTGTCAAGCAGTTTGTGATGCATTTTGGAAACAGGAGATGAGTGCCTGGTCTAATGTGCCACCTGGCTTGAGAAACCCATTCTCAAAGACTACCTTTTAGTCATTATTTGGGTAGCACACATATTCGGATAGCCTTCATCAGAATTCAAATTAGCCATTTTAATCTAGATTAATCTAGATTAATTTCAAAATTACAGTGAGATTAATCTAGATTTAAAAAAAAATCTATGCCCACCACTAATTACTAACAATATCTGTAAACTAACAACTTGACTGTTATTTTAGGTCCTATATCATTAAAGGCAAATTACATTTTTTTTCTTTTTTATACAGGAAAATTACTTTTACAGTATTTTTTGTGTTATTTTAAATTGTTAAAAACTTTGTAAAATTACAAACAATATCTGTAAATTAACAACTTAACTATTATTTTAAGTATTATTCCATTAATGACAAATTACAGGAATTCTTTTTTTTTTTGCAGTATTTTTTCTGTTTTCTTAAATTACTTACACATTGACATAAAATTACAAAAACAATCTGTAATTAAATAATGTAGCTCATTAAGGTTTATGTCTATACTAACAATTTAATGTTCTTTTTGTACACCGTGTTCCAAATTATTATGCAAATTGGATGTAAGTGTCATAAACATAAAAAAAAATTGTTTTTCAATTAAACTCATGGATGGTATTGTGTCTCATGGCTCTTTGGATCACTAAAATGAATCTCAGACACCTGTGATAAATAGTTTGCCAAATGAGCCCAATTAAAGGAAAATTACTTATGAAAGGATGTTCCACATTATTAAGCAGGCCACAGGTTTCAAGCAATATGGGAAAGAAAAAAGATCTCTCTGCTGCCGAAAAGTGTCAAATAGTACAATGCCTTGGACAAGGTATGAAAACATTAGATATTTCACAAAAACTTAAGTGTGATCATTGTACTGTGCAGATTTGTGGCTGATTCAGAGCACAGACTGGTTTGTTCAGGAAAAGGCAGAATGAGGACGGTTTCTGCCAGACAAATGCATCAGATTAAGAGAGCAGCTGCTAAAATGCCATTACAAAGTAGAAAACAGGTATTTGAAGCTGTGCCTCTGGAGTCCCGCGAACATCAAGGTGTAGGATCCTTCAGAGGCTTGCAGTTGAGCATAAACCTACTATTCGGCCACTCCTAATAATGCTCACAAGCAGAAATGGTTGCAGTGGGCCCAGACATACATGAAGACTAATTTTCAAACAGTCTTGTTTACTGATGAGTGTCGTGCATCTTTGGATGGTCCAGATGGATGGAGTAGTGGATGGAACATGTCCCAACAAGGCTGCGACGTTAACAAGGAGGTGGCGTTTTGGGCCGGAATCATAGGGAGAGAGCTGGTAGGTTCCTTTAGGGTCCCTGAAGGTGTGAAAATGACCTCGGCAAAGTATGAAAATGAGAAACTCATTGTGTGGCCACCATCCTCCCCTGACCTCAACCAGATTGAGAACCTTTGGAGCATCCTCAAGCAAAAGATCTATTAGGTTGGGAAGCAGTTCACATCAAAACAGCAGCTCTGGGAGGCTATTCTGACATCCTGCAAACATATTCCATCAGAAACTCTCCAAAAACTCACAAGTTCAATGGATGCAAGAATTGTGATAGTGATATCAAAGAAGGGGTCCTATGTTAAGATGTAACTTGCCCTGTTAGGATGTTTTTGATTGAAATAGCTTTTGATTTCAGTAAATATGACCACCTAATGCTGCAAATTCAGAAAATGCCAATTTTCAGTTCTTTACAACCTATAAAATGTTTTAACTCTGTTGTGAATAATAATTTGGAACAGTGCATTTTCAGTTTTTTATTTTTGAAATAAATACTGTTATCATTAGGAGGTTTGTTCAATAAAATTCAAATTATACCCTATGGTTGATAACTTAAAAATTATACTGACTGTCATTTGCATTGACTAATTATGAAAATCGGAGAAAGATATAATTTGCATAATAATTTGGAACACGGTGTAATTTGAAAGTAAATCTTATTAGTTTTTATTTAGGTGTATTTTACATTAAAACTCTGTAATTCTAAAAAAGTAGAATATGTATAAAATAGAAAATCAGTCTTAAAATCCACAAATCATGTAACCATGCAATTAAAATGTATTGCATTACATTTTTTTTTATTTTTATAAAGAAAAAATTAACCAATAAAGAGTGAGTGTATAATTTATTTGCATTAGTCGTGTCAAAAAGCAATACCACAGTAGTCCAAATGACAATACGTTTGCAGTCCTCTCTGGTGGAATATACAGTAGGATGATAATTTAGTGTGGGAAGCAGTGCATAATTCAAGTTGTTAAATGCTGAAAAAGCTAATGACGCGCTTTCTTATTTAAATCACGCATTACCGGCTGAAAGGGAAACACGGCAAATTGCAATCTATGACGGTACTGGCGACAGCCAATGAGCGTTTGATTATCGCTGCCTTTGATTATTCTGGCCAATGACTAGTAGGGAGCCGTTTCCCGGTTAAATTTGAATATGCTGATCGGCTTCTGTTGCAGACTGTTTCGGTCATTTCTCTAGCAACGGCTTTCACGTGGATTATTTTACGTCTGACTGTTTAATTCATATTTTGAGCGAGTTTTGGTTGTGGGATGAAGATTGAGAACAAACAAACGCGAATATGGACTTTTACCAGCAGCTAAAGATCATGCAAACTGCAAAAGGTAAGTACCTTTTACTATTATATAAAGTTCTATAGACTGTTACGCTAGTTACATTAAGGTACTGAAGTGATATACTAATCGCGATTACATATCTTAGTATCCTACCAGTGTGTGTTACTGTGTTTTGTTAGTATTAACTAATACTGTTAGCTGCGGCTAGGCGCTAACGTTATATTTATGTCTTGCCGAATATATGTAGTGAAAGAAATCGTCTCAGGTTACGTATGTAACCCTGGTTCCCTGAGGGAACGAGACACTGCGTCCTGAGACACTTTGGGGAACGCCATTGGCGGGCCGCACTCTGAGTCATGTCCAACGTCCAATGAGAAACGGGAGTGACGTCACAGGCGCGGTGACGTCATCGACCAGGAAGTATATAAGCACGTGCGTTTGAAGCTGGCGTCGGCTTATAGGAATGAAGCGAGCGCAGCAGGGATGCGGGAATTATGGTCCGAGACGCAGTGTCTCGTTCCCTCAGGGAACCAGGGTTACATACGTAACCTGAGACGTTCCCTTCCGGGAACTCTACACTGCGTCCTGAGACACTTTGGGGAACGAGGTATCAACGCCCCCATAATTTCCAAGGCCCTGCCCAGTTTTTGTCTGCTAGGCCAAGAGTGGAAAAGTTGTGTCTTGGTACACTTCAGCCTGGGAAACTTGCCAGGACATGAGTGATAATACATCTCTGTCTGTGGAGCCCACCAGACAAGAGGGAGAGAATGTACCTCGGCCCTCGGGCACACGAGGTTAGCATAATCCAGTGTCTGGAATACTTACCTGATGAGACACTATGGAAACTCCGCCTGGTGATCTTGCCAGGACGCGAGTGATAATGCATCTCTGTCTGTGATCAACCACCAGACAAGAGGGATAAATGAGCCTCGGCCCTCAGGCACACGAGGAGAAATGGTAGTCCTTTGTCTGCGCTACGGCCAGAACAAGAGGGACACAAGAAGTGCCTGGTGAACGTGCCAGGACACTGGAATACATCTCTGTCTGTGATCCACCACCAGACAAGAGGGATAAATGAGCCTCGGCCCTCAGGCACACGAGGCTAGGGTTCTCAACCGCTGCCTGTCACAAGACCAGTGCAGGGGGAGAAAGGCTCCTCGGCCCTTGGGCACACGAGGAGAAATGGTAGTCCTTTGTCTGCGCTACGGCCAGAACAAGAGGGACACAAGAAGTGCCTGGTGAACGTGCCAGGACACTGGAATACATCTCTGTCTGTGATCCACCACCAGACAAGAGGGATAAATGAGCCTCGGCCCTCAGGCACACGAGGCTAGGGTTCTCAACCGCTGCCTGTCACAAGACCAGTGCAGGGGGAGAAAGGCTCCTCGGCCCTCGGGCACACGAGGAGAAGTGGTAGACCTTTGTCTGCGCTACGGCCAGAACAAGAGGGACACAAGAAGTGCCTGGTGGACCGCCAGGACACTAGAAAACATCTCTGTCTGTGATCAACCACCAGACAAGAGGAACACAGGCCTCGGCCCTCGGGCACGCGAGGCAGGATATCACACCTCTCGCCTGGAGGACTGCCAGGTCGAGAGGGTAGAAATCCTTTTCCTCCATAGAGGAAAGTGCCTAAGCACCTCTAGGCCTAGCAATGCTAGGGCTGAAGGACGACTGAGCCAGGAGTGACTCTGAGGTCTAGTTCGTAGAATCTGACGAACGTTAGAGGTGAGGACCAACCCGCCGCACTGCAGATGTCCTGGATCGGGACACCTGCCATCAGAGCTTTAGAGGCTGCAATGCCTCTAGTTGAGTGAGCCTTGACTCCCATCGGGGATGGGAGACCAGAGGACTCGTAGGCAGTAGAGATGGCATCAATGATCCACTTACTGATAGTAGGCTTGGAAGCCGGGCACCCCCTCTTAGGGGGGCCGTAACAGACCAAAAGTTGCTCTGATTTACGCCACAGGGCAGCTCTGTGGACATAAGTGTCCAGTGCTCTTACTGGACACATTAAATTATACTTCCTCTGGTCGTGCTCCACGAATGGAGGAGGGTAAAACGCTTGGAGCGTTATTGGCTGTGGTGTCGCTGATGGGACCTTGGGTACGTACCCAACTCGTGGGTAAAGGAATGCTTTGGCCAACCCTGGGGCAAAGTCAATGTAAGAAGGGGCCACTGAAAGGGCCTGCAGGTCCCCGACTCTCTTGAGAGACGTTAGCGCCAGCAGCAATGCTGTCTTTAGGGTAAGCATCCGATCGGAGGCCTCCTCCAGAGGCTCGAAGGGAGGCTTACACAGCGCCTCCAACACCACAGCTAAGTCCCATGTAGGGACTTTCGGTCTTGCACGAGGCCTCAGCCTGAGTGCACCGCGGAGGAAACGTGAGACCAGGGGGTTCTTGCCCACTGAAAGGCCGCCATGAAGGGCGTGGTAAGCCGATATAGCCGCCACGTACACCTTCAAGGTGGAGTGAGCTAACCCAGCGGACAAACGAGTTTGCAGGAACTCCAGCACTGTACCAACCGGGCAGTGGACTGGGTCTAAGCGGCGTTCATGACACCATGACGCAAACAGGTTCCACTTTAGGCCATAAAGTTTCCTCGTAGAGGGAGCTCTGGATTGAAGGATGGTCTCAACAACCTCGGTTGAGAGACCAGCTTCTATGAGTTGTGCCCCCTCAGGGGCCACACCCATAACTTCCACTTCTCTGGGTGGGGGTGGCATATTGCGCCCCCAGCCTGAGAAAGAAGGTCGCTCCTGACAGGAATCTCCCATGGAGAGCCGTCGAGGAGGGCGATTATATCCGAGAACCATACTCGGGCCGGCCAGTACGGGGCTACTAGCAGCAGCCGTACTCCGTACCGGCGCACTCTTTCCAGAACTCCCGGGAGCAGAGCGATCGGGGGAAAAGCGTACAGACGAAGCCTCGGCCACGTCTGTACCATGGCATCCAGTCCGAGAGGAGCTGGAGGAACTAGAGAGTACCAAAGGGGACATTGCGATGTCTCCTGAGTCGCAAAGAGGTCCACCTGGGCTTGACCAAAGACTCTCCATATCTGCTTCACCATCTGAGGGTGAAGCATCCATTCCCCGGGCCTCAGCCCCTGCCTCGACAGGACGTCTGCTCCCACATTGAGACGTCCAGGAATGTGAACTGCTCTCAATGAGAGAAGCTTCCCTTGTGACCACAGGATGATCTGGCACGCCAGCTTGTATAAGGGGCGTGAACGCAGACCTCCCTGGTGGTTTATATAGTAGACCACCGCCGTGTTGTCTGTGCGGACCAGCACGTGACGGTTTCTCAGGTCTGGAAGGAAATGCTTCAGAGCCAGGAATACTGCCAACATTTCTAGGCAATTTATGTGCCAAGAGTGATGCCGGTCGTTCCATAGGCCTTGGGCGGAGCGGCCACTCATGACCGCTCCCCACCCGGTGAGGGATGCATCTGTCGCTAGCGTGACGCGGCGGCAAGGAGCTCCCAGCGCTGGACCTTGTAATAGGAACCAGGGCTTTTTCCACATGACTAAGGCACGTAGGCAGCGCCGCGTGACCTTGATCTTGCGGAATGGGTTCCCCCTCGGGGAAAACCCTTTGGTTTTGAGCCACCACTGCAGTGGTCTCATGTGCAGCAGTCCAAGAGGTATCACGTTGGATGCAGCTGCCATAAGACCTAACAGTACTTGGAACTGTTTGACAGTGAGTAGCAGGCCTAGCTTGACCGCATTTGCTGCAGTAAGGATCGACTCGATCCGAGCAGGTGACAATCGTGCCTGCATCGTGGTCGAATCCCAGATTACACCTAGATAAGTGGTTCTCTGTAATGGAGACAGCACACTTTTCTTGGCGTTGAGTCTCAACCCCAGCTTTTTCATGTGAGCAAGAACAACATCTCGATGTTGAGCCGCTAACTGTTCTGAACTGGCTAGGATGAGCCAGTCGTCTATGTAGTTGAGTATGCGGATGCCCTGGAGTCGCAGTGGAGCCAGAGCAGCATCCACACACTTCGTGAAAGTTCGGGGAGAGAGCGCTAGGCCGAACGGAAGAACTCTGTATTGGTAAGCTTTGCCCCTGAAAGCGAACCTGAGGAACTTCCGGTGTTGAGGAAGGATGGAGACGTGAAAGTATGCGTCTTTCAGATCTATCGTGACAAACCAGTCCTCGGACCTGATTTGAGACACGACCTGTCTGACAGTCAACATTTTGAACTTCAGTTTTCTTACTGAGAGGTTTAGCTGTCTGAGATCTAAAATGGGCCGCAGGCCCCCATCCTTCTTGGGAACAATGAAGTACCGGCTGTAGAACCCGGATTCTCTGTGTTGAGGAGGGACCACCTCGATGGCCTCCTTCCTCAGGAGAGTATTCACTTCCTGTTCCAATACCAGAGCCTGCTCGGGGCCTACCAGAGTAGGAAATACCCCGCTGAAAGGCGGCGGCTTGGCGCCGAATTGAATGCAATAACCTTTCTCTACAGTACGCAGGACCCACATAGAAATATTTGGCAGTAGTTTCCACGCTGCCAGAAATTCTACTAAGGGAACCAGCCTCTCGAGACTGGTCTCTGGATTTATTAGAGGAGCTAACTTGGTGACCTGTAGCAGCGAACTGGCAGGATGCACCTGAAGTGAGCGCTCTAGAGACCCCCGTGGGGGTGGCGAACTCTCTGGTTCCGCTACGATTCCGGGCGGAAGGACCAGAGAATGATGTTCGCGGGAGACTGCCGCGCCCTGTAACACCGGCAGGGTTAGCTGACGAATCTCCTGAGGGCCCCGAAGAGAGGTGGTCACCGTACTCCTCAGAGGCGGTGAAGCACCTAAGTCTTCGAGAGGGGCTGCCCTCATTGGCCCTGGGCCACGACCATCAGGGCCGTTTAGCCGCGGTCCTCTTAGACTGTAGGACGACCCTCAGGTCCGGCCTAGTCTTAGAGGACCCCGGCTTGGAGTGTTGCTGAGCCCGCCCTCTAGGCTTAGCCGGAGGGGTGCGGGTAGCAACACTCCTTTTCTGTGCATCCCGGTGCGAGGAGCTAGCTTGCGGCTGGGGCTGCTCCCGTCCAGCAGCCCCAGAGGAGTAAGTGCGGCGAGGAAGAAACCGCTGGAACGCCGCTGCCTGCCTGCGGGCCTCCTGGTGTCTGCTGACAACAGTGTCCACAGAGTCACCAAAGAGGCCAAAGGGCTGCAGGGGGGCGTCCAGGAGCGTGACCCTGTCCTTCTCCTTCATGTCGGACAGGGTCAACCAGAGATGCCTCTCCGCGGCCACCAAGGCTGCCATAGACCGCCCAATGGCACGGGCGGTCTCCTTGGTGGCGCGGAGCGCCAGGTCTGCGGTCCTGCGCATCTCTGTGACGCTCACTTCCTCACCGTCACTAAACTCCTTCAGCAGGTCGGCCTGGTATGCCTGGAGCACAGACATGGTGTGTAGGCAACCACCAGCCTGACCTGCTGCCGCATATGCCTTACCCATCAGACCAGACGTGATCTTTAGTGGCCTGGTGGGTAAGGACGGAGCCTTCAGGGACGATGCCAGGCCGGGAGACAGATAGCTCGCTAGTGTCTGCTCGACCTGGGGCATCGCCCTGTAACCGTATTCCTCCATCCCCCCCACATTACCGTAGTAATCAGAGGCGGGGGAGAAGAGACGCGAGGAATACGGTTTTTCCCACGATCTCCTGATCTCTTTGTGGAGATCGGGGAAAAAAGGAAGGCTCCGTTTGGGAGGTGCTGGCTTTGCCCGCAGGAAGCGCTCATCGAGCCTGCTTCCCTGCGGTTCATGATCTTGTGCTGGTGGCCAACTGATGTTAAGCTTGGCCACCGCGCTAGTCAGCACCTCCACTAGCTCCTCGTATTGGGGTGAATGGGGGGGCGGTTGTGGGGTGTCAACGCTCTCAACATCAACCTCCTCGGAGGAAGACAGAAGGAGCGCTGACTCCTCCTCTTGGAGGGAAGGAACCGCAGTGCGGGCTTCCTCATCCAAGAGGAGGTCATACGATCCGCTGGGTGAGGAGAGAGATAGGGGATCACCCGTCTCAACTCCCTCCAGCAGATCTACCTGCGAACCCCATGAGTGCAGCTGCCGCTCCGCCTCAGCGGAAGCGGGGCCAGACCCACGGGGAACGCTAGTGAAAGCCCCCTCCTCAAAGAGGGCTTTCCGGGAACGGAGCAACCGCAGCGGCATTCGCTCGCACTGCGGGCAGCCAACCCCCTCAAGGGCTGACCTAGCATGCTCCACTCCCAAGCAGACCACACATAGATCGTGTGTATCCCCACCAACAATGAAACGTTGGCAGGGAGGGACACACTTTCTATGTGGCTGCTGAACCGCCTTAGAACGTGCGTTCTTAAAAGAACGTTTTCCCCCTGGCATTTTGCTCAAATAAAAGTAGTGCAAACTGGCACTAAAAAACAGCAAAATGCAAACCAGACAGACAATAACACAGAGCGCTCTCGCTGAATGACAAAAGCTGACGCCAGCTTCAAACGCACGTGCTTATATACTTCCTGGTCGATGACGTCACCGCGCCTGTGACGTCACTCCCGTTTCTCATTGGACGTTGGACATGACTCAGAGTGCGGCCCGCCAATGGCGTTCCCCAAAGTGTCTCAGGACGCAGTGTAGAGTTCCCGGAAGGGAACTGCAGCTCACTTGAATAGTCAAATACAGACAGTTTACTTAAGATGTAATTGACCTAAATACAGTCACTCATGTTTTGATTCAAGATGAACAAACCAGGTTAGGTGTCAGTTACTGGATCTGTGCATTTTCTTCTTAAAGTTACAGCAGTATAATTAAGCCTAACGTTGCCAGTCGGTCTTAATTATAATCAAACAACAAAATACTAAAGAGAAAATCATTAAATGTACTTAACTTGCCTTTGTATTAGTCCTATTGTTTGTAACTACTTTGATCGTATGTTGAATGAAATACATTATAAATAACTATACTGTGATATATTACTATTGTGAAATAATATGGTCATATCGTGCACCCATGCTAGTTTTAAGATCAAACTCATAAAATGTGACAGAACTTCAAAATGAGTAACCTGAGAACACTGTTATGTGAACTCATCTGACAGAGAGAGGACCTGAAAGCATGATCATTGGACTCCATGGAGAAGAATACTAGATGTAAACCAGGATTTTGGATCAGCTGTGCAGATTTGTATGGAGCTGGTGAGTACACTTTTGCAAGCCCATGTCTGTCAGTAAGTAGATAATGTCAAACAAATTAATTTTAATTTAATTGATTGCTTGTGTGTGTGTTTCCCCTTATGATCCAGAAGTTTTGGGAATGAAAATCTTCTAATCTTCAGAGGAAGTAAGTATTCATTTTACATTAAGACACACTAACATAAATTTATTTTTAAAGGAAAGTTCGTAGTATTTTTCTTCAGTTTTTGTTTTAAATTTGTTTTTGTTTTGTTTTTTACCCCCAGCTGATTCAGCTGATTCCTGGCCATTTGGAGGATGACTGCTCTTTATCTGGTGTGTCTGTCACTTCTGGTGCAGAGTCATGGACCTTTTGTTGTATGTTTTGGTTTCACTTATTCTCACACTACATTAATTATCAGAGCTACAGTGGTGCCCAAAATTATTAGAACACTAGTATTTAAACTACCTTAACTAATGGTTTAAACTTATTTCATTTGCTATAGTGTGTCAGTATGAAATATCAGTTTACATTTCCAAGCGTTCATTTTGCCATTAATTATAATAATCAGTGACACAATAAGTATGAAAACAAACAGCGCTTCAAACAGAGGTCTAATCTCATCATCTAAATCCAGAAGAACTGTGGCAACATCTCCAAGATGCTTAAAGAAACCTACCAGCAAAGCAGTACTGTTAAAAGTTTTAAGCACTTGTGTACAAATTCTGTAAAATGAGAATGTTGATAAAAATGTCATAAATGTTTTCTTTATCAATTAACTTCTTTTAACTAAATTAAATCAACATTTGGTGTGACCATCATCTTGTGTTTAAAGCAGCTTTTGCACTTGGTGCACTTGCGGATAGTTTTTCAGGTTTGCAGGTGGGTCTCTTGAAGCATCTTGGAGACGTTGCCACAGTTCTTCTAGATTTAATCTGTCTCAGTTTGTTCTGTTTCTTCATGCCATTCTGTGCAGAATGGATGATGATAAGATCAGATCTCTGGAGCACTGGCTGTTGTCAAACAAAAATCTTACTGGATTATTACATTTAATGGCAAAATTAATGTTTAGAAATATAAAATAAATTACCCATTGAAACACAACACTACAGCAAAAGATAGACATGACTGAATTAAAATCATTTTTAGCTGGTAAAAACACTAGTGTTCTAATAATTTTGGACACCACTGTATTTGGAGCCCATGGGAGTCAGTAGAATATTGTGGATTAAAATAAAATGATGTGGATGAAATAGAAATGCATTTTCAGTTAAATTTCACCTCGGAGCTCTGAATAACTGGTAATGAAAAATTCAATCTAAATTTACATCTGAAACTAATAAAATTGTTAATCTTGACAATTTTGTAGATGTATTGGTTTTGTATTTATTCAGTTTTAAAGGACTAGTTCAATTCTGACACAAATATTTCCTGCTGATAATTTACTCACCCCTGTGTCATTCAAGATGCTTGTGTCTGTCTCTTTTTCTGTCAAAAAGGTTTTTGAGGAAAACATTTCAGGATTTTTCTTCATATTTAAATGGGAGCCAAGGGGTTGAAGGTCCAAATTTAATTGTCAATGCAGCTTCAAAGGGCTCTACATCATCCCACCCAAGGAATAAGGTTCACTGGGAACTTGTAAAGCCCTTTGAAAGCTGTATTGAAATTTTGAAACCTTTATCCTTGACCTTAATCCCACTGAAGTCCACTATATGGAGAAAAATCCTGAAATCTACTCCTCAAAAACTTTACTTTCTTTTTGACTTAAAGAAAGAAAGATATGAACATCTTGGATTACATGGGGGTGAGTGAATTATCAGGAAATATTTTCTAATAGTTTTAAGGTAAACATATATTTAATTAAATGTTTTAATGAAACTGTCCCGTGTTCTTTTAAATGAATTGTGCTGTATTTCTTAAAAAAATAGCTGAAATGTAAAATGTAAATTTTATATGGCATTTGCACAGACTTTGTATTGCAGACTGTTTTTTGTCTTTTAAATAAAAATGTTAATTGTCCACCTTGAGCATGCTTTGACACTTTATTGAAGGTTTTTTATTGTAATTATTTGGGGGGGTGCTGCCGGGGCGTCCGTGTGTGGCTAGGGCGAGGGGGCGGATTCCGGCACATCCCGGGGGGGCGTCTGGGGCGGCCTGGACCTCCTGGGCGTTGGCTGGCCCCCATGTGGATCCCGGGTGCAAACCCACTTTAAACCCCTTTGGGCAGGTGGGGACCAAATGGGTCTGTCATGAATTGCCCAATTAAGACCCACATAAGACCCTTACAGATCCCACTTAAAACCTACCTGGGCATCCACGGCGTGCCCCCATGTGGATCCTGGGTGCAAGCCCACTTTAAACCCCTACAGACTGGTGGGCCCCAAATGGGTCTGACATGTATTGCCCGTTTAAGACCCACATAAGACCCTTACAGATCCCACTTAAAACCCATCTGGGCATCCACGGCTGGCCCCCATGTGGATTCCGGGTGCAAGCCCACTTTAAACCCCTACAAACTGGTGGGCCCCAAATGGGTCTGACATGTATTGCCCAGTTAAGATCCACATAAGACCCTTACAGATCCCACTTAAAACCCATCTGGGCATCCACGGCTGGCCCCCATGTGGATCCCGGGTGCAAACCCACTCTTTGGGCAGGTGGGGCCCAAATGGGTTTGGCATGAATTGCCCAATTAAGACCCATGCAGTACCCTTACAGGTCCCACTTAGTAAGTCTGGGCTTCCACGGCTGGCCCCAATGTAAATCCCGGGTGCAAGCCCATAATGGGGCCCACATTTGCTGCCCATGAAGCCCTCATCTGGGCCCCACATGTCATTGCTGTCTGGGGTACTGCCAAGGTGTATTTTGTAAAAATATCAGTCATGACTAACACATTCTCAAGCCCGGACCTTGAGGGCTCTAGCACAGTGAAGTCCAAAGCCAAAATTTCATTAGGACGGGCAGCCAACAAGTGTCCCATAAAACTACCAGGGGCAGTGGGGACACCTTTAGCACACTGGCACTGCTCGCACTCCTGGCACCAGTGCGCAATATCCGCAGACATCCCAGACCAGTAGCATCGCTGCCACACGAGGTGGGATGTACGCTCCACCCCCTGGTGCCCATGCTGTTGGTGAAGCTGGGTCAAGACTTTGTGTTTCATGACTGCTGGCAATAACACCTGGAAGACCTCCTCGCCACCGTCTGGGCGAAACACACGCCGATAGCAGTATAACTGCAGACTTTGAGAGTTTCTTACGCTCTTCAGGAGTTGGGGGCAACCAAAACACCAACAACTCTCCCTATGACAGGGTCTGCTACCTGCTGAGCACCCATGTCACTGATAGAGGAACAAGGAAATGAGGTAACCCGATTTACCTGGGCCACCTGTTCAACTCTGGAAGCTTGCTGTAATGGCACCGGAACAGCCACACCTGGACACAACTCTTGCACATCTCCTGTACCCGAAAAAGTTGTTGTGACAAGGCATCAGCATTTCAATTGCTTTTCCCTGACCTATATTTGAGCTCAAAGTCAAATGCTGCCACTTGGGCAGCCCAACACTGCTCCATGGCACCCAACTTTGCGGAAGTCAGGTAGCTAAGGGGGTTGTTATCAGTAAATACCACACATTTATGGCCCAGCAAGTACTCCCTAAATTTTTCAGTCATGGCCCACTTGAGCGCTAAAAACTCCAGTTTCATAGAACTGTAGTTAGATCTATTGCACTCAGTGGGCCTAAGACTGCGACTGCCATACGCTATAGGGCGCACCTTACCTTGCTGCTCCTGTGAAAGGACTGCCCCTAGTCCCCCATGACTGGCATCTACCTCTAAAATAAACAGTAGTGAGAAGTCAGCATAGGCAAGCACTGGGGCTGTGGTCAATTTACCCTTCAACCCCTCAAAGCCACACTGACATTCCACAGACCAGGCTTCAGCAAACTCCTGAACACTGCGCTTTAAGTGTTTTGGGTTTGCTAGCTGAGCCACCAACCTGTGAAGAGGGGCAGCCAACTTGGCAAACCCCTCCACAAAGCGCCGGTAGTAGCTAGCAAACCCCAAGGAGGAGCGCAACTCTGAAACATTAGTAGGCCGAGGCCATTGTGCAACTGCCTCTACTTTACCTGGGTCAGTAGAAACACCCTCAGAAGAGATGACATGCCCCAAATAGTGGACTTCCTTTTGAAAGAAGGCACACTTGGACAGTTTGGTCTTCAGGCCTTCTCTCTGCAAGCGGCTCAAGACAACCTCCATCCGAGCAAGATGTTGGTCTATTGAGGAGGAAAAGACAATAACATCATCAAGATACAAGAGGAGGGACTGGCACTGCTGGTCCCCAAACAACCGTTCCATCAAACGTCGGAAGGTGCTTGGGGCGTTGCATAACCCAAAAGGCATTCTGTTCCACTCAAAGAGGCCAAATGGGGTGCAAAAAGCAGTCTTTGATTTGTCCCCCTCAGCTACAGGTACTTGATTGTACCTGCTGGCCAGGTCCATGGTAGAAAACCAACGGGCCCCAGCCAGCGAATCCAAAGTCTCCTCAATACGTGGTAGAGGGAACGCATCCTTCCTAGTTTTTGAATTTAAGCGACGGTAGTCTACACACATTCACAGACTACGGTCCTTCTTTTTAACCAACACAATGGGTGAAGCATAAGGACTGCAGCTCTCTCTTATTACCTGGGTTTTCAATAACTGATTGATATGTGCCTTTACCACCTCATACTCCGATGGAGGAATGCGCCTGAACCACTGCCTGACAGGGATGTCATCCAGCAAGGGGATATTGTGGGATATCAGGTTCGTGCATCCCAAATCCCCATCGTGTGTGGAGAACATGGGTAAATACTTCTCCAACAAAGCTCTAACCTTACCCTGTTCTTCCTCTGACAACACAGAAAGATCTAACATGGCTATCTGTTCCTGCACAGGAGAATCCTGCACAACCTGTGCACTTATCTTAACTGTAATGGTATTAACTTCTGTAACTTCTGGGGGCAAACTAACCACATCAACCTGGTTCACAGTGCCAATAACAGTGCTAGCATACAGCACTACATCCATAGTCCTTAAAAGAGCAGGGGAGGCCAACAAACCTGCCAGTAGACCAGCACAGGCATCTGCTCCCCGTCGCAATCTCTAGCAAAATGGCCAGGTTTCTGACACCTTCTGCAAATTAAATTAGCCCTAGATGGTCGCGGATGTAACTGAGGATTTTGAAGCTGAGCCATACTTTGAGTTAACTGATTTAATTGTTGCTGCTGCTTCCGCAGCATGTCCCGAAGTTCACTCATTTCTGACATTGCTGAACCACCACTGCTACTACTACTATTAATGCACTGATGTCCCTGTACCCCATATTGAATTCCATAAGCAGATGGAACAGACTGACTTAGACCACGTACCCCCCCAGGCATACCCTCTCTTTCCCAACGAAGGGCTTCGCTGCGAACATCAAATAACGTGACAGTAGGCTGACGACGCACTAACTGCTACAGTTCACGTCGAAGGGCACAATCATTAACATATTCGACAAACTGATCTCTTATCAAAATTTCGCCATTAGGGATGCCATGAGGTGACTGATTTTTAACCTTTTCCAAAAAACTCACCAGGGCCAAAGAAAACTCCAAAGTTTCCCCTTCCTGTTGTCTTCTGGAAAAGAACGACTCTTGAAGCACTACATAAGACTTTGTGCACCCATATAATTCACGCAACACTCGAAAAATTTGTTTTGGGTCCTCCCTCTCGTTCACTGACTGATAACAAATTTCTTCCCTCGCCTCTCCCTCCAGATGATCAACCAAGAAAAATGCCTGATCAGCTGTAGACAGACGGCGAAGTCGCATACATGCCTGAGCCTCCTCCACCCATTCGTCGATGCCAATGCCCGACCACTAAATTTTGGACACTTACAATCTCGAGGACCAAAAACAAACCGTTCCGCTGTCGATGTATCAGCACCAACGAGTGGGGGATCTGCAACTGCAGGAATAGAAACATTTGATGGGCCCGGCTGTGCAACAGACACTTGCTCCTGTCTCAGTCATTGATTATCCGATTTTAATTGAGCTACCAAATCTCTTAACTCACGTATTTCATCCTCCATAATTTGCAAATGCACAAGCACTTACCACGAATATGTAAACTGAATTTAACTGGTGCCGGTCCACCACATAAAGGGAGACCCCACTCTAAATGGAAGAAAATTTAAATGACAAAAAGAATGAATGTGGGTAATGACACAAAATTAACTTTCAATATGAAAACAAAATGAAATAAATACCAGCAGGGTTGAGGCTCCCAATGGCAGGAAACAAAATGGAGTCTGGTTTTACAAGAGCACACTTCCACGCACACACACACCAAGGTGCACTCAGATCACACTACGACACACTCTAAGTGGTACACAGCACGCAATAAAGAAGAACCACCATCACAAGGAGGAAGATCCGTTCACCCTTGGGACCCCAGCTCCTGCAATAAACCAAAATTAAATAAACTATAACAATCACGATTAAACACAATTAGCTCAACAATATAAACAAATGATAACTGATAAAGCAACTCCAGACAAAAATGGGCATCAACACCACATGAAACTGAAAGAAAACGTTTAGAAGAATCAAATAAATTCAAACGAAATTACAAAGCAACTTGGAGTCAGATGTAACCAGCATGCAAATCAAGTTGCATTGATAAAGGAAATATAACGTACAAATAAAACAGCATACACAACAATATATTGTGTATATATAGTACAATAACCAAAAAAAGAAATCAAACAAGGCAAAAACAAACTTTAATCCCACAAAAGGATAAACAAAAGAAAACGAAAAAGTCAAAAAGAAAGAGAAACAAGACAGAGCAGTTATTTTCTCTCAATAAAATGAGATCGTCGTATTCTCCATGCTGATACACAAACATGAAGGGCACTAAACCCCGTAAGAACCAGACGAACAGTCCCGTTTCAATAACGGTGATGATGGCGTCTGCACGACAATATACACAGGAGGACCGTAGGATTTTGAGAAGACTGTTAGCAGCGCAAAGCGGAAGGCAACAGTAAATACAATATAAAACGAGATGAAATGAGAGGGAGAATCCTATAACGAACACAAAGAGAGACGTTACTAGTCATGATACTTTTCCTTCACAAATTATAATTACATTTAAAACACTTACCGTCAAAGTATCACACCGAATAGAAAAATGCACAGGCACAGGTCTATCAATCAGCCCACCGATAGCACAATGGGGTACAGGAAATCATACCTAGTAGGCATGGGCCGGTATAAGATTCTGACGGTATGATAACCTTGGATAAAAATATCATGGTTTCACGGTATCACGGTATTGTAATTACTGCTCTACAATGTTATGTTTAAATCTCTGGGTAAAAAAAAAAAAACATTTTTTTTTTTTTACTGAACACATATATATTATTATATTATATTAGGAAACATACAGAACATTTTGTAATATGGAACATCAGGCAAAATAATTAAAATAAATAATTGAATCTTCTTAATTAAATTAAATTTCAGTCACTTGTGTGAGCCTAAGCCTGCAGCTCAACAATAATCAACAAAATAAAATTTTCAAAAACAAATCCTTCTTAATGGAAAAAATGCAATCACTAATCAAAGCAAAAATATGACCATTAGTGACAGTTCCAAAAATAAACAAACACTCAAAGACACGTGAGAGCCAGCAAGTTTTTTTAATTTTTTTTTAATGCCGTGATTTTGAAAAGATGTTAAAGGTGCACTGTGTAATATTTAAGATGATCTCTAGACAGAGGTGCAATAACTATGTTTTCAGGGGTGCATAAAGACCTTAATGAACCATTAAGTTTTTATTAACTTAGAATTATCGAAACACTGACACAATGATGAACAAGTAACAGTAATATTCACAATAACAAAGTTTTATTGAATGATTAAGTAAATATAATTCCTTAAATTACGTTTTAAAAGAAATCTCACTATTCGTTGCTGTCAAAAAAGATTTTAATCCTGTATTGTCTTCTGTAGTTCTGTAAATGGAGGGGTGAGCGGTGGACTGTTGCAATTCACAACCTCGCCACTAGATGCCGCAAAAACCTACACACTGTACCTTTAACGTAGCAGAAGGCTTAAAAGCAAAGACGTGATTTCACTTTAACTTAATTGTTGTACTAATGTTCAATCACAGAAACATAACGTTAGTACATATACAGTAGTCTACTATTCCCCACTCTGTGTTGTGGGGGTTCACCTCCTTCGACCATCCTGAACTTATATTACTGCTGAGTCTCACTGACTGCGGATCACGTGCACAATCACAGACACGCGCCTGCAGCGCTAACCGGTGGGGGAGGGGCTGCATTGTTTTCGCTGAAGGTACGCACACACACACAGAACCTAGTAGCGAGTCCTGCGCTTTCACTTTGACGACACAGAAAATGCACATATCGTAGGAACGGTATAACTTTTTTTCTTTGCAGTTTTGAAACCGTGACTTTTTAAAACCGCGGTAAACCTTGAAACCGGTTATCATCCCATGCCTAAAACCTAGTCAGCATGCAGCAGTGTTAGCAGCACATCAACGCTAACACAATATGAGTTGATACTAGTGTTGGGCCATATGCTCAATTTTCATATCGTCCTATCGTCAGCCTCTGAGATTGCCGATACACGATACTATCGTGCTAATTTATTTAATAATATGTAAATGTGTCAATATGTAATAAATTCCTTATTCGTTTGTAAGGGTAGTGCATGTGACTTGTGACACAGTTGTGTACAGAGCGCTGGCGGTAGTTCTGTTCAAGTTTACTTTCGGTTTCATTCTCTGCTATCTTCAGTGAGTGGTAAATGTGCGTGCCTGAATGTAAATGAATGTATCTTTCTGTACCCGTCATATTGCGATAATGCTACCGCTATATGTCTGATCTTTGTCATCAGTTCATGTTGTAGTTCAGTTCATATACAGGTCCTTCTCAAAAAATTAGCATATTGTGATAAAGTTCATTATTTTCTGTAATGTACTGATAAACATTAGACTTTCATATATTTTAGATTCATTACACACAACTGAAGTAGTTCAAGCCTTTTATTGTTTTAATATTGATGATTTTGGCATACAGCTCATGAAAACCCAAAATTCCTATCTCAAAAAAATTTGCATATTTCATCCGACCAATAAAAGAAAAGTGTTTTTAATACAAAAAAAGTCAACCTTCAAATAATTATGTTCAGTTATGCACTCAATACTTGGTCGGGAATCCTTTTGCAGAAATGACTGCTTCAATGCGGCGTGGCATGGAGGCAATCAGCCTGTGGCACTGCTGAGGTGTTATGGAGGCCCAGGATGCTTCGATAGCGGCCTTAAGTTCATCCAGAGTGTTGGGTCTTGCGTCTCTCAACTTTCTCTTCACAATATCCTACAGATTCTCTATGGGGTTCAGGTCAGGAGAGTTGGCCGGCCAATTGAGCACAGTAATACCATGGTCAGTAAACCATTTACCAGTGGTTTTGGCACTGTGAGCAGGTGCCAGGTCGTGCTGAAAAATGACATCTTCATCTCCATAAAGCTTTTCAGCAGATGGAAGCATGAAGTGCTCCAAAATCTCCTGATAGCTAGCTGCATTGACCCTGCCCTTGATAAAACACAGTGGACCAACACCAGCAGCTGACATGGCGCCCCAGACCATCACTGACTGTGGGTACTTGACACTGGACTTCAGGCATTTTGGCATTTCCCTCTCCCCAGTCTTCCTCCAGACTCTGGCACCTTGATTTCCGAATGACATGCAAAATTTGCTTTCATCCGAAAAAAGTACTTTGGACCACTGAGCAACAGTCCAGTGCTGCTTCTCTGTAGCCCAGGTCAGGCGCTTCTGCCGCTGTTTCTAGTTCAAAAGTGGCTTGACCTGGGGAATGCGGCACCTCTAGCCCATTTTCTGCACACACCTGTACACGGTGGCTCTGGATGTTTCTACTCCAGACTCAGTCCACTGCTTCCGCAGGTCCCCCAAGGTCTGGAATCGGTCCTTCTCCACAATCTTCCTCAGGGTCCGGTCACCTCTTCTCGTTGTGCAGCATTTTCTGCCACACTTTTTCCTTCCCACAGACTTCCCACTGAGGTGCCTTGATACAGCACTCTGGGAACAGCCTATTCATTCAGAAATTTCTTTCTGTGTCTTACCCTCTTGCTTGAGGGTGTCAATGATGGCCTTCTGGACAGCAGTCAGGTCGGCAGTTTTACCCATGATTGCGGTTTTGAGTAATGAACCAGGCTGGGAGTTTTTAAAAGACTCAGGAATCTTTTGCAGGTGTTTAGAGTTAATTAGTTGATTCAGATGATTAGGTTAATAGCTCGTTTAGAGAACCTTTTCATGATATGCTAATTTTTTGAGATAGGAATTTTGGGTTTTCATGAGCTGTATGCCAAAATCATCAATATTAAAACAATAAAAGGCTTGAACTACTTCAGTTGTATGTAATGAATCTAAAATATATGAAAGTCTAATGTTTATCAGTACATTACAGAAAATAATGAACTTTATCACAATATGCAAATTTTTTGAGAAGGACCTGTAGAATGTGGAGAAGCGATGTGCGTGTAATTCAAGTGCATATGTTTAGCGCCATTTTATCTCATCGTAATTCTAGTTAACACATACAGATGTTACTGAGGTGAATGTTTATGTTTACTATATACAGACAGATTCTGATATATCGTATTTATTTCAGCCTAAACCACATTTTACTACCTCTATTATCCTAATGACTGTCTACACTTAAGTCTACACTAATGCTGCCTTCATTGTGTTATCGTAAGGGTAAATACCAAAATCCGACATCGAAATTGCACATGAACACCCACTCACGTTGTAATTTCCACTGGAAAGTTCAAAATTTTTTATGATACCCGAGCTGCCGAGATGGGATAAACTTTGACCTTTCAACATGGCAGACAGCAATGAAACTATACTGAATGGTAAGCATTGCATGATCTTAAAAGTTCTCTGCTGTTTAGTTGGTTAGTTTGTAACCCCCATAATGCTGGGGCATAAATAATTTTAATAACGTCGCTATTTAAACGTAGTGTTGTCTTTAAAAATTCCATTAAGAGAAGATTCTAGCTCGTTGTGGCTCGCCTCCAGTAGTGTGCTGTGCGGTACAGTGTTCTGAAGGAGGCAATTTTCTCATGTTATTTTATTAGCAGATGCATTAGGGAGTTTATAACCGTTTTACCCAAGTAGCATGTGAGGACAAATTCCGAGTCCGCCATGTTTCTCTTCACTACGACAACAAAAGCACCTGAACACGACACACTGGTAATTTCCACTTCACAAGTGGAAAGCATCATCTTTCCCATATCACATGAAGGCAGCATTAATCTATGTACACTGTATGATGAATAAATCTCTTACCCATTTTCAATGTACACATCTGCGGCGCTATCTACTCTATGCTTGTGTTTATACCGCAGCAAGTTTCTGAGGCATTAACCGACTCTCCGCGCTGCATCGCTAAAGTTAGGTGCCTTTTTGACGGATAATGATAATAATCGTCTTACTATCGTCAAAGGCATCAGCAACAGGCGATATCTCTGACTATCATCGATACACGATACTATCTTCTATCGGCACACCCCTAGTTGATACAGATGCACATGCACATACACATATCTGAGAGGCGAACAGTCATTAGATCCACTAAAGCAGCGCCGAAAACACACCGACACCCAGACAAAACGACACTATAAATTTACAAAAAAACGCTTTAAAAGACCAACCAGTTTCAAAATTACCGCCTGTTACAGCACAGCACGCTTACCTGTAACCACCGTAAACACGGGCACAAAGGGGGAAAGTCGGACGTGACGCAACCCGGGCAACAACCAATCAGCCATTATATTAAGGATACTGATCGCTGATAGGCAAATCCGGCTGTCAGTCACCTAATTTCATTACACAAACATTAAAATGCATAGGTCTACAAATCATGGTAAACCTACGGTAAAATAGTTTTGAGGTCATAACCAAGTATTGAGCAAGTATTGTGCTGTAATATACATATCAACATTTCTGCATTCATTCAAGTTTGAGCTGTCTAACAACTGATTAAGAATGCAAGGATACAGATAAATGTTCTAATGGGAAGAGATCACAATACTTGCAATATTATGTGCCAATGCACTTTGCCACAAGCCTATTTCATTGCGCACTTAACAGCTGCACTTTGATTAATGGACCATACAAGCTACAATTATATTAGAAGATGTATAGATGTAATACACCACTAATGAGTTTATTCTAGTGCCTCTGAATGTTAGTCTAGTCCAGATTTTCTTTTTCACCTCTTTATAACTACAGTGATATTTAATTATTTATTCATATTGATATGTGCTCATTTTCTCTCATTAAGCATTCCAATTCTTCTGGACACTTCTGATGATCTGAATTACTAGGATTTTTTTCACCTGACGTATGACTTTATTCTGTGGAGCACAAATTTGTTCTGCATGTTTAGAATAACATGAGTGTGAGTAAATGATGTCAGAATTCAAATTTTATGGTAAACTATCCTTTAAATTTAACATTTTGGATGGGTAGGACAATACAGAATATAATTTGCATGTTACAGATATGATAGATTGGTAACTGAATAGGATTATCAATGTTCCCTTCCGGAGGGAACTCTACGCTTCGCCTGGTTCAGGACACTATGGGAACTGCCTTCGGCATGACCGGTTCTGAAACAAGCTATAGAACAACGACAGTGAACTTGACACTGTCCGGCGCCAGCCTGTGACATCAACAACACCATCTTTTTGTCTTCAGAGTCCTCTGTTCTAAACGAGTGAGTACAGCGATGCCTAGAGAAAGAAAACTGTTTAGGAAGTGTGCGGATCCGTGTCAGAGAAATCTGACACTTGATGACGCACACGACCTTTGTTTGGTGTGTTTAGGTGTAAGAGCACGCGCGCTCGGCTCTAGAAGAGCGGAGCGCGTTCATTGTGAGAGTTTCACTTTGAAGAAACTCCGTTCTCGTCTGGCCCTTTTCTCGAGGGAATCGGGCCATCCATCTGCCCCACGCTGCTCCGGTCCCGCCACAGCTGAGGCTGCTCGGCGGCTGAGATTGCGGGGCTCACAGGTGGAGCTGGCTGACGAGTTTGAGAGAGCGTTTAATCGCTCGCGCACGTCAGCCGGAGACTAGAATGCGCTGCTAGCGGATGATGTGTTGTCTCTCACATCCTCCGGTTCTGCAGCGAGTGCTCTTTTGGCTTCAAGCCAGGGCGAGCAGGAGGTTGAAATGGAACAAATATGAGCTCGTTTGAGCCCATGCAGCCTCTCTGCCCCGCATATGAAGAGTTGATGTCTGTTATGGACCGCGCGGCTGCCCGCTTGTATCTGCAGTGGAAGCCCGCGAGGGAAGAGGCCGCTCTCGGCAGACTAGACGAGCAGCTTCTTCCGGGCCATGACAAAGCCAACTCCTGTGAGCCTCCCATTCCTTCCTGATCTGCTTAAGAGATCGAGAGGGAATGGGACAGGCCATATTCAGCCCGCATTCACAGGCATCGGCATGTGAATCATGCTGATGTCGAGGGAATGCATGGGCACGGATATGTGACGATGTCTCTCGCTGACGGTTGCGAATTATCTCTCAGAGCGAGGGACATCGACCCTGAATCCTCCAAAGGCACATATGCGGCAGTGGCCGGTGCTCCTCTGCACACGATGGCAGTGTTGCAGAGGCGCACCAGGCTGATCTGCTGAAAGATCTGGACCGAGCCCCGGGGGTTTGCATCCCTTGCCGGTCCACGCCTCCACCTAAACACCGGGGGGAAACCAGGCCCGTCCTGGCCCAAGGGCCAGAGACGAGGCCAGGTCGCCAGTGTGGGGCTACCTGCCCCTTCCTTTTCCCCTTGACTCCGGGGCTGGGTCAACGATGAGACTGAGGCTCCATCTGTTGGCCTGGTATGTGAACAGTAAAGACACTTTAATAAAATATTCAAGCATGTATGTGTATGTTTTCTTTTGTCTACCAGCTCCGCTTGGGTGTTTACTATTGCAGTTTCGAGCTCCTCTTGAGTTCTACTGCCACCAAGTGCCGAGTGTAGCCAGGTCTCCCCTCGTTTTATAAAAGAAAACAGTGTGTAGAGACCTCCACTCGTAGAAACCCCCTCGTGGGTTAAGCGTTGTCAGGTTTTGAAACCTCCGCTAGAGTGAGCTTGGTATAGACATGATCCAACATACATATACATACGAGAATAACCCTCTTGAGCGTTGTCAAGCTGCTTCAGGCGGAGTATCGCTCTGCCGAAGCCTCCGCTCACTCAAACCCTGCTAAGAGTAATACTCTTTTTGCATGAGTGTGGTCAGGTACCTTCCCTGTGTATTTTCATATACACATATGTGAGACCTCCACTCCTAGGAGTTTGTGTGCTAGGGTGAATAGAGCGTCGCCAAGGCTCCCTCTCTGAGAGAGAGGTGTTTTACTGAAGCCTCCGCTCTCTTTAAAAAGCCCCGCTTTGAAGTAGGATTGAGTGTAGCAGGCCTAGGAGGCCTCCTCTCTGTGAAGTCCTCTGTAAAGAGAGACATACAAAATAATACTTCTTAGCGCTGAATGTGGCAGGTCATTTTTAGACCTCAATTCATGAAGAGCTTTTTACTGGGTCGAGTGTTGCTAGGCTTCCTCTATGTGAGGTGTTTCTGTTAAGCCTCCACTTTCCAGAAATACAGGCCGGGAGAACACAAGGTTAAGGCAGCTTGTGAACTATTTCCGTGGACCTGTCACTACAAGCGTTGAGTGTAAAAGGAAGTAGGCCTCCCTTCCATGAGAGGGCGTGTATTCCAAGGCCTCCACTCGATAGAGCTTCCTCAGTTGAGCGGCGTCAGGCTTGTTATGTTCGAGAGCTTAAAGCCTCCCTCACTGAAAGCTCCGCTTCCGGGTTCTGCTATCACCCGGGATAATACAGGTGTCTTTCTCGCGAAACGCTTAGAGCACCTTCTTAAATCCACATTAGTGGTGTTTGCTCACGCAAGTCTTTGAGCACTCTCTGAAATCCACGCGAGTGGTGAGTGCACTACTCAGGCACTTCACTAAAATCCATACTTATGGTAAGGTTCCTCCCGTAAAGGCAGGTTCCTTCTTCAAATCCCTCACGGGTTGGACCACGCAGGATAATCCTCCGTGCCCATTTTTCGAGTTGGTTCCAAAACCCTTAAGTTTTACAACTCCTTTGATAGCACAGTGTAATAGGTCTCCCTCTGTCACAGCCAACAGTACTGAGACCTTCACTCTCACAGTTATAGCAGCTGGCAGGCCCATGAGTGCCTCGTTGACTATTTTTTGGGGGAGTGCAGTCTTCCACTCACCAAAAGCTAGTGTTGTAGGCTTCTCTCCTTGGAGATGTAGTCTCGGAGCCTCCACTACACAGAGCTAGATGATAAATGAGATTTTTCATTATTGGCTCTGACTGTGAGTATCTGCCTTTCTCGAGCGTCGAGTGTAGTCAGGCCTCCCCTCGCCTAGAGCGTTTTACCTGAGGCCTCCACTCTGAAGAGTTTCCTAGGGAGAGCGTCGTAGGCCTCCTCTCGCTTAGAGGGTCTTTCTGCTGAAGCCTCCCCTCTCCAGAAGCTCCGCTTTCAGGCTCCGCTATCGCCTAGAGACTGCAAATCTGGTGATCCTCGCTATGCTCAGGACACCTACTCAAAACCACATTTGTGGTGTTTGCTCACGCGAAGTCTTTGGGCATTCTCTAAAATCCACGTGAGTGGTAAGTGCACTGCTCAGGCACTTCACTAAAATCCATACTCATGGTAAGGTCCCTCCCGTAAAGGCAGGTTCCTTTCTCCCATGGACCACGCAGGGTTCCTCCGTGTCCATTCTCTGAGCTGGTTTTTCTCAAAAACCTTTTAGTTTTCCAGCTCCAATCCAGATAGCGCTGCTAGCAGGATCGAGTGTTGGGCCTCCTCAGGCCTCACTCTCCAGAAGAGCTCCAAAATGAAGGTATTTCTGTCGCACAGGCTAGTCAGCCTCGCGGATGACCTTCAAGGCTAGAGTGTAGCTAGGTCTTGAGACCTCCACTCTCAGAGTTCTTCCTTGCTAAGCACGGAGGTGTGTTAGGCTCCCTCTTTAGAAAGCCTCCACTCTCCAGACTCCACTCAGGCAGTTCTGTCGTTTAGGCTGTTCAAGTGTAGTAGGTCTTGGGACCTCCACTCTCAGAGTCCTTCTGCTGCTCGCAGAACTTTGCCAGCCTCACTCAGAGTCCTTCGTTGCCTCCAGAGATTCACTAGAAATAGGCGGTCCGACTGCACAGGCTATTCAGCCTCGCGGACCACCTCTGGTGTTGGGTGTAGATAGGTCACGGACCTCCATCCTTAGAGTCGTCCTCTGCTGGGTGCAGAGTGGTACCAGGCTTCTTTCTTACCAAAGCCGCCACTTTGCAAAAACTCCACTCAGGTAGTTCCACTGCACAGGCTATTCAGCCTCGCTGACTACCCTCAGTGTTGAAAGTGGAGTGGGTCACGAGACCCCCACTTTTAGAGTTTTCCTTTGCAAGACGCAGAGTGTTTTTCTGGCTTCCTTTGAAGCAGTCACTCCTCTAACTCCCTGCAGGTAGTTCTGCTGCACAGGCTATTCAGCCTCACTGACTACCCCCAGGTTTTGAGTGTAGAGGCGCCACGGCACCTCCATTCTTAGAGTTGCACCCTGGAAGGCACAGAGTGTTGCCAGGCTTCCTTTCGGCAAAGCCTCCACTCCTCGGGAAATCTCCACTTAGACAGGCCTGCTGCACAGGCTATTCAGCCTCACAGGCCTCAGTGTCAAGTGTAGTTAGGTCATGAGACCTCCATTCTGTAGATTCCCTCTGAGCAGAAGCTCCACTTGGGTAGTTCGGGTTGCATAGGCTATGCAGCCTCACTGAATACCCCCAGTGTCGAGTATAGGCTTTTTTTCTCCGGGCGTAAGTGTAGCCAGGTCTCCCCTCACTGAAGGGCTAGTGAGACCTCCACTCCTAAGAGCTGGTGGACTGAACGTTGTCAGGTTTCCTCTCTTTTTAGAGAGTCTTCTGTGAAGCCTCCGTTCTCCAGAGGCTCCGCCTCCAGTACTTCTAGGCGTGAGTGTAGCCAGGTCTCCCCTCACGGCAGGGTTATTTGAGACCTCCACTCCTAAGAGCTAGTGGATGGAATGTTGTCAGGTTTCCTCTCTTTCAGAGAGTCTTTTATGAAGCCTCCATTCTCCAGAAGCTCCGCTTTCAGTACTTTCAAGCGTGAGTGTAGCCAGGTCTCCCCTCACTGGAGGGTTATTTTGAGACCTCCACTCCTAAGAGCTAGTGGATTGAATGTTGTCAGGCTTCCTCTCTTTTAGAGAGTCTTTTATGAAGCCTCCATTCTCCAGAAGCTCCGCTTCCCCATCTATACCTGTTAGCACTGAATGTTGTCAGGTCCCTAGAGCAGACATTCGCTCTGCTGAGACCTCCATTCCCTAAACTCCGCCCCTTATGGTCAGGGCGTTTATGAGCTCCTTCACTTAGAGAGCTAAGTGTAGTAGGCTTCCTCTAGGCCTCCACGCTGCAGAGTTGCGTGCACAGGTAGCCGGGCTAGCCGTGGCAGGTCACTGGGCCCCAGCGACTCTCGCTGATGCAGGGGTGATTTCCTTCTTGACTCCTCATTCAGTCAGTTTGATCACTTATCCCTCGGCATGGCGGCGTTTGTATAAGCGTTCCCATAGTGTCCTGAACCAGGACGCAGCGTAGAGTTCCCTCCGGAAGGGAACGTCTCAGGTTACGTAGGTAACCCTAGTTCCCTGAGGACAGGGAACGAGACGCTGCGTCTCAGGGCCATGCCTCGGGCCCTGCACAGACCTCCGTCCGACAAAAAGATGGTGTTGTGCTCTCAGGCACCTGCTTTATACTAGCAGGCGCCTGTTGATGATGTCACAGGCTGGCGCCGGACAGTGTCAAGTTCACTGTCGTTGTTCTATAGCTTGTTTCAGAACCGGTCATGCCGAAGGCAGTTCCCATAGTGTCCTGAACCAGGACGCAGCGTCTCGTTCCCTGTCCTCAGGGAACTAGGGTTACCTACGTAACCTGAGACGTTTTCCATGTAACACACCAAATAAGCATAATGATAGTTGCATGCAACACTTTCCAAAGTTGGGTGGCCAGACAGATTGCCTGGCAGATGATTATAGGGAATCACATAAATAACACACAAATGTTCAATTGTTCAAAAGGCCTAATAAAACCTACTGACTTTGAGGGTCTCAAGAAAGACTATTCATATTCCAGTCAAAAAAGGACAAGTGTCCAATTGTGATGTCACATTTGAAGTATGGACAGACACAGAAAGCATAATTGGCAGATGGGAAGTCTGTTTAAAGGGCACCCCAAAGTCAGACATTCATTCTTTTGATCACTCTTTCATAGACATGTCTGAAAATTTAGCGTAAATGTATAAAATCACAACAGTCTTTATATGTTCCACTGGCGTGTTTGTTTAAACGTCTTGTCCTCTCACGTTATATCTGCGTTGTGTCTGGCACTCAACTAAATCCCTTTAGCAACATCCCAGGAGATCTAGACTCCTTCAGTCCCTAATTGTTAAACAGTTTGAGGGAATGCATTCTGGGTAATAAAGATATACACCACAGACATGACATAATAATTCTTAAGACCTAAGCGAGGAATGATTTGTGTACAGTTATATCAACATCGTTCCCCCTTCCTGAATTTGTGCTATTTGATTAATTGCTGTTGATGTAAAAAGGACACTATTTCTTTCTGTGGTCAGTGTCTGTCAGCTGTGAAACCAAGGAGCACTTGCTCCACTAATTGCTACTACAGGAATCACACATCTCAACCTCCTCCGTTTAAGATGTCTAATGGAAGCATTAACGTATTCTGAAAGTATCTGGTGTACAAACAGAATAACTATTATGGATGTATCTCCACAACAGTACATTTTATTTAAGGTATACACATAGGAGTCCATCATCTCTAATGCTAAAAGCGTTAATGCCTTTGATAGTAGTTAATTGAAGATTAATCTTTGTGTAGATTTGTGGTCATTTATTCTTGATTATTATTTCTACTGAAGTTATTCAAATGACCAAAGTAATGAAGGTTCATTTACAGTCATCAAAAAACCTCATCATGGATGTTATGATAAATTTGTTAATCGTTCATATCTCTTCTTACTTAAACTTTGCATTGACTTCCCATCTAAATATGGAGGCTAATGTGATAAGCCGGTTTTAGGTTTCACTGAGAATTGAATTGAATCGAATGCTATTCGATTATTCAGTGGTTGTATGATATATTAATAGAATTAGGGGAACACCTTTCTTCTGTCAACTACTATCCATTATCTTGTAAATGAGACTGTATACACAATTGGTGAGCTGAACATGTTGAGCATTCATTTTTTAGATGGTGAACATTTTATAAGCATGAAAAATTACATACATATTAAATACTACTTCATAAAAAAAGATATATATATTAAGTAAGTCAATTATGTGTAATACTTTTATAAATATGTAACTCTTACACAAAAACAACAATTTAATAGCATTTATTAATTTTGGTTAATTGCTACATTTTTGCAATTAAAATTGTATAAATTCATAATAACGAATATTGGCCTAGAATAATAAATTCTAGGGAAAAAATGTAGTTGTTCATTTCTGATTTATGATACATAATACATTAAATAATGTTAACATTCCTTTTTTGAAACTATAGCAAATGTACTTGTAATGCTTGTAAAATGCCTCATCAAAACATGTAAAGTACATACCTACCTTCATACCCACCTACCGAATCAACTAAAATACAAGAAAACACATATGATTGAATAGGCGTGAAGTGGCTCTTGTCAATAGTTCATGCAAACAGCAACACAATAAGCGCCAGTCATCCATGTCATCAGCACAGTAGATCACGATTTTAATATTAAACACCATTGACAAGCAAGGGTATTTATAGGTGCAAAGCCTGTGTGTGTGGCAATGAACCCAAGGACTGCAAACGATGTTATAGCACAGTGAGAAAGGCTTTAATATGCCTGTTTTCCCTCCCTTCTCTATCCTAATCCAATTGTGAAGTACTGACTTTCCGGCTTCTTGTGGCTAATGGAGTGTCAAATCACACTTCCAGCAGCTAAAAATACATGTATTCACACCCTATGACGAAGAGAACTATCTAATTCAGTTTGGCTGTCTTCATCTCCAGTCAGTGTTAAGGTATGATTCATCTTCCCAGGCTACAGCAGCTTTTGGCTAGATGTGTGAGGCGTCAGGGTGGCGAGGATGCCCAGCGCTTTGTAGAACTGCAGTGAATTAAGGACAGCTGAAGATATCTTCTTTTTTTTAGAATAAAATTAAAATAATAATAACAACATTCCATTATGATCTGGGTGTGATCATTTCAATTTTTCTTGCTTGGTCAGGTGATAATACAGATGACATCATTGAACAATAAACTGCCTTTAACTAAAAATTGACTGTTACTATTGTTCATTTTTTAGACCTGCTTTATATTAGAACTGAATTTTGTTCGCATTATTGATGTGCCATTTTCATGTTTAATACTGTTAAGCTGCTTTGACACAATCTGTAATATATAAAGTGCTATAAAAAATAAAGGTAAGTTGACTTAATAATGTTAATCATAAAGTAAAAAGTAAAGTTTTTTATGCATCTTTGTGAATGGTCTTTCTTAATAATGTGCTTGTTGGCAAGTTTCGACGTTAAATGCAGCTAAACGTGGCTAAACGCTGCTAAATGTGGCTAAAGTAAACATTACGTCTCATAATCCCAGAGAGGGGCGGGGCGAGCAGAGCTCGTTTGCATTTAAAGGGACCATGTCTTAAAATGAGTTGAGTTTTTGCAGAGCTGATTTTGACAAGGTAAAAGGCTGTTTTTTACACTACTATTGAGAATTTTTTAACCAAAGTATATTACAGACTTTTCATTAATACCTTAAAGAATCATATGAACTTGTGGAAAATGGGCATCCGATGACCCCTTTAAAGATCTAACTCATATACTGACTTTACTGACATACAGATAAATCCTTATGAGTATTGAAATATCTCCATTGATTTTATTATTATTGTATTCAGTTGTCATATCAATGGCATCATGTTTTCAATTGCATTATTAAATTGTTTACTTATTTTCATTATATGAAATGATAACATTTCATTCTGTTTTGTGCCAACTCGTTTAGAAGAATACATAGGGTTAAACAAGACTATACTTTAACCCCTTAAAATTAATAACATTTCTGCAATCATTTAGTCATTACTCATCATGCAATGTTTATTTTGTTTGACATGGAACACAAAAGCCATTTTCTCCGACATGCTGTGACTGCCAATATAATAATAATAAATTAAAAACATCCAAAACGCAATATAATTACAAAATGAATCAATTTTAAATGTTGTCTGTAATCAAAATCTTCAGAATCCATACGACTGCAAGGAACAAAACCAAATCCAAGCCTTTTTCAGCCATCTTCATCTCCATCCAGAGCAGTGACCATAAGCATCAAAATGCATGTTGACACACCCATTACAAATTCAAAAGTTGTCACTTCAAGAAATTTTATGACAGGTTTTATGGTAGGCTAATCAAACGCTCATTGGTTCTTGCCTGGTTTGTAACAGATTGCAACTTGCTGTGTTTCTGGATCGGGATATAATCTAGATAATATTTTCAGCGATTAACAACTAAAATGCAAAACTGTTGTATTCCACCCGAGAGGACTGTGGCTGCAACGCATCATCATTTGGATTACTTTTACTGCTTTTGACATTTTTGCAATAAATAAATGATTGTGATTGAACTTGTCTGTCTGTAATTTTTTCTTTATACTGTACAGAGATATATGAACACAACAAATAAAGAACACAACATACTGGTGACCAGTCATTCAACAGGGTCAGTTGACTGAATTACTTTCAGAATTTTCCCTTAGCAATTCACAGAATGTTTTTTCCCCTATCAGATCGCATTAAAAATTATGTTAGTCAATGAGGATTCCACTTTGAGAAGATCTTCCCTGAAGGATTATTACCTCACCCAAACCACACTGCAAAGTGTGGCTCTGTTGTGCAAATGGATCCTGTTCTAGCAGAGAGTTAATGTAAATGTCAGTGTCAGTTTGTCTCTCCTGCGGTCCGTGACTTTCCAATAAAGTGATCTTCTGTGAACTCTGATCACCACACAGCTCTTTTGTTCATTCTCAGGTTGCTGTAAAGTGCCCCATTAGGATCAGGCATAAACATATCCAGCTGACCAAGCACACAAAATAACCCATTAAAAAGGGGCATTTTCAAGTAATATTACAAGCTTTTAAAAACACTTAATGCAAAGCCAGCAAAAAGAGAATTATGAAAAGATTTAATGTCTTAAATGTCAATACTCTTGCAAATGGTCTTTAGATGTTGTCTATATTCCCCACAAATATAAAGTATTTATTTTGTACTGTAACATTATTGCATGAAATACACTGAGGGAAAAAAAATATATTTGATCCCCTGCTGATTTTGCACGTTTGCACACTGACAAAGAAATAATCAGTCTATAATTGTAATGGTAGGTTTATTTGAACAGTGAGAGACAGAATAACAACAAAAAATCCAGAAAAATGCATTTTAGAGAAAAGTTTGCATTGATTCGCATTTTAATGAGATATGAGTATTTTAATGAAATAAGTATTTGACCCCTTTGCAAAACATGACTTAGTACTTGGTGACAAAACCCTTGATGACAATCACAGAGGTCAGACGTTTCTTGCAGCTGGTTGCCAGGTTTGCACACATCTTAGGAGAGATTTTGTCCTACTTCTCTTTGCAGATCCTCTGCAAGTAAGGTTTCGAGGCTGACTTTAAGCAACTAGAACCTTCAGCTCCCTCCACAGATTTTCCATGGTATTAAGGTCTGGGTTGCCTTGGCCATGTGTTTTGGGCCATTGTCATGCTGGAATACCCATCCACTACCCATTTTCAATGCCCTGGGTGAGGGAAGGAGGTTCTCACCCAAGATTTGACAGTACATGGCCCCGTCCATTGTCCCTTTGATGTGGTGTGGTTGTCCTGTGCAAAAAACATCAAATGCAAACAAACATCCCCAAAGTATAATGTTCCCACCTCCATGTTTGACATGGTGTTCTTGGAGTCATAGGCAGCATTCCTCCTCCTCCAAACACGACGAGCTGAGTTGGTGCCGAAGAGCTGGATTTTGGTCTCATCTGACCACAACACTTTCACCCAGTTCTCCTCTGAATCATTTAGATGTTCATTGGCAAACTTTAGATGGGCCTGTACATGTGCTTTCTTGGGCAGGGGGACCTTGCAGGCGCTGCAGGATTTCAGTCCTTCACGGCATAGTGTGTTACCAATTGTTTTCTTGGTGACTATGGTCCCAGCTGCCTTGAGATCATTGACAAGATCCTCCCGTGTAGTTCTGGGCTGATTTCTCACCGTTCTCCACGAGGTGAGATCTTGCATGGAGCCCCAGACCGAGGGAGATTGACAGTTATTTTGTGCTTCTTCCATTTGCGAATATTCGCACCAACTTGTCACCTTCTCACCATGATGCTTGACGATGGTTTTGTAGTCCGTTCCAGCCTTGTGTAGTTCCACAATCTTGTCCCTGACATCCTTGGAATCTGATTGACTGGAATCTGATTGACTGATTGATTTCTTCTGTGGACAGATGTTTTTTTATACAGGTAACAAGCTGAGATAGGAGCACCCCCTTTCAGCTCGTTACCTGTATAAAAGACACCTGGGAGCCAAAAATCTTGCTGACTGATAGGGTGCGATTTATGAAAAAAGCAGAGGAGGGGATGCTTTTGAAAACAGATAATGAATGTCACGTTATGAAATGTTTTTAATACGAAGGAAACTGTCTAAGGTGATCACAATTTAATAAAAACAACCCCTTCTTATTTCACTCATTAAAATGCAAATCATTTTATAACTTTTTTGGAATGCATTTTTCTGGATTTTTTGCTGTTATTCTGTCTCTCACTGTTAAAATAAACCTACCTAAAATTATAGACTGATTAATTATTTGTCAATGGGCAAATGTACAAAATCAGCTGGGGATAAAAAACAAACAAAAAAAAAACAGCCACATTCTAAGAATGTGTATGTCCACACAGCAATGTTAAATATGTTTAAATATTTCCATTTTCCAAAACAGTAATTTAATGTATTGAGAAGAAAAAAATCATCCTCAGACATAATGTATAAAATAGCTAAATATGAGCTAGTAATATTATTTGATTATTTTCAGAAATGTTAACAAAGGCGTAGGGTCTTTCCTTATTAAAACCCATCTGAATGGGAGGAGATTCAAATGAACTTTAATAGAAAGGTCCTGCTTACTGGGAGTGACAGACAAACCCCTCCCATTCTGTCTCCTCAATACACTTTTTCACACTGAAACATAAGCACACACACTCTCACATACACACATCCAAACACAGTTACACATTCACAGTCTTGCACAGCTGGACAGAATGATCAATAAGGAGTCTCAATCTTCAGACCACCTTACAACAGCCTCACGCAGAGGGGTAAGCAAATAATCCTTTTATCACTGTATTAATAATAGCATGATTGTTTCAAAAATGTATTTATTTTGCATTTGATATGAGCTTTTTTATCAGATCATGTAAGATCAGATCACATAACAAATGTGGGTTAGACAAATGAAGAATATCATTGATTTTGTTGTGAAATTTTATTGATTGGTATGATGTCTCTGTAATCCGCCATATCTCTACAAAAGAGCAATTTGTAAGTTTGCGTCTCAAAATAAATGCATTAATATGTATGTAAAATATCATTTTAAAAGCAAAGTGTTTTGTATCATAACACAGAAGCAGTATCATAAAGACAATAAACTAAAGAGATACTGTACTGTATAGCTTTGTGTTCAAACCGCTAACCTCTTTCTATGATCAAATTAGAAACTGAAACCATAATATGAGTTAGAATAAGTGGCTCCAGGATGATATAAGTATATACTAATATGTGGTTGGGTAGGGTACAAAACTGGGTATCTTCCAAGATAAACCTATGACTGACAGAGTGCCCGTGGGCTTGACAGTGTGTGAAGGGGTTTCCCAATTCTCATAACATGGCAAAAGTAGATATGTTTGAACTTGCACTTTTTTTGTTCAAGAAAGTGCTGAGAGTAATTGGATGGGGAAATCATTTATAAAGTAAAAATTTTATTAACAGT
Source organism: Garra rufa (assembly GCF_049309525.1). Taxonomy (NCBI): domain Eukaryota; kingdom Metazoa; phylum Chordata; class Actinopteri; order Cypriniformes; family Cyprinidae; genus Garra; species Garra rufa. The sequence goes on from NC_133369.1 coordinate 34,882,588, forward strand.
TCCTATGCTCAACAAATACACCCCCCCCTCCCCCCCATCATACAGTAAAATGTAAATAGTGTTTGGCTATTGGGTGAGGATCAAGCTTTACAGCAAGCTGGTAATTTGATATTGATCTTTTTGTCTGTAGGTGAGGATGGCAAAAGTGGCAATAGCTTTGGCCGCCGCCTTTATGCTGGCCAGCATAGCGGTCATCATTTCTATAGCAGTTGTACAAACTCATAAGAAGACTTATATATCACGTGGATTGAAGGTAATGTTATATATTTAAGCATGCATGATCCAAACATTACAGTCTATTGAACTGACCAATACATTTGGTTCCATTCAGAGTGTGTAAAAATATGGGACATAAAAGCATAATTGCTGCTTACCAGTCACATGTTCAAAATGGACTTTTTCTTAATAATATATAATATATGGGTTTTCTCTCTAATTCACATGAAAGAAGAATGTTTTATTTTCTGCTTATGTGAAGTTTCTTTTCTGTGTTGAAAAACAAACATCACACATATGGGCCACTATTCATTTACAGGTGATGTGGTGAAAGATTATTATATTACGGATTATGCTTTTCCATAATGCTTCATTCAGTGTCCTGTTACTTTTAGTAAAAACAAATAACACTCACCGGAAACCTATTTTTCTTCACACAAAAACAGCTTTTAGTGGATAATCACCATTGATGGAGTTATTTAATTCCATACAATGCTCAATCCTTAATCTCAAAATGATCCTTTTGATGAGTCATAAAGTCAATCCTTGAATATTTTCCCAACGGAAGAATGTGCTTTTGTTAGTTTTTTTCCAAAAGAGCTTCAGGCAATTAGACATGTCTGTTCTTGCATGCTTCACTCAATCATGATTTAGACCATGGCAAATTGCTATTCACCAATGCATTTTGTCAAAGAGTGCAAATGAATAAGCTCTTTATGGCTTTGCAAGATCTTCAGAATTTGGTCGTAACATGGTTACTGTAAAAATGCCTTTCTTCAGTTCTGTTATTTTCTCTCTTTTTCTCTCTCCAGTATGGTATTGTTTTGGATGCAGGCTCCTCCAGGACCACTGTGTATCTCTATGAGTGGCCTGCCGAGAAAGAAAACAACACTGGGGTTGTGAGTGAGACCACAAAGTGTCGGGTTGAAGGTAAAAATCAACTGACCTAAAACCTTGGAAGGTTTATGTAAAGACATGAAAGTTCATTCTTTATAGTGACCAAAAGTTAATAGATACTAGTGCAACATGACTTCTATACAAGTTGGATTTCTCATGATTGAAAAGAAAAAAAAAGATCTCACATTTTCAACATTTTCTGAAAGCACCTCTTTCACTCAACAGAGAAAAAGTACTATTTTTTGTGGGTATATTAGGTATTAAAAGAGAAGTTGACTCCCAGAACAAAAATTTACAGATAATTTATTCAACCTCTTGTCATCCAAGATGTTCATGTCTTTCCTTCTTCAGTCATAAAGAAGTTATGTCTTTTGAGGAAAACATTTCAGGATTTCTCTCCATATAGTGGACTTCTATGGTGCCTGCGAGTTTGATCCTCCAAAATGCAGTTTAAATGCAGCTTCAAAAAGCTCTAAACGATCCCAGCCAAGGAATAAGGGTCTCATAGCGAAACGATCAGTTATTTTCTAAAAAAATTATATTCTGGTTCAAGACAGATAGGGTAGGTCGCATTTTCTTTTCCAACTTCAAAATTGTCCTACATCGTTGTTTTAACTTTTTTTTTTGGAAAGGGCATTTGATCTTCTTTGCATGTTCACTTTGTAAACACTGGGTCGGTACTTCTGCAGCGATTTGACATACCCAGTTTTTCGACCTACCCTAACTTGAACGAAATACACAGAGTTCAGGCAGAGCTAGACGAGACTAGCATTTGAGGTAAAAAAAAAATTAATTGTCAAGTTTTCTTTTTTTAAGAAAATAACCAATTGTTTTGCTAGATAAGACCCTTCTTTCTCAGCTAGGATCATTTAGAGCCCTTTTGAAGGTGCATTTAAACTGCATATTGAACATTTAAACTCACGGGCACCATAGAAGTCCACTATATGGAGAGAAATCCTGAAATGTTTTCCTCAAAAAAACAGAATTTCTTTAGGACTAAAGAAAGAAAGACATGAACATCTTGGATGACAAGGGGGTGAGCAAATTATCTGTAATTTTTTGTTCTGGAAGCAAACTTTTTACTACCTTTTCCTGTTGTTCTTGACTACTCTTTTAACATTGGCAATACAATAAAAATATAACTTAAAAATGTCCATATATTACAGAAAGTAAAGTAATAATAAAATGTATTTTCAAGGACCTGGAATTTCAGATCTCGGTTTAAATGAGGATCAGGACAAAAAGACATGGAAAAGTTTAAAAGATTGCATGGCAAAAATAACCGAAATTATTCCTTCGCATCGACATAACTCAACCCCGGTCTTCCTCGGGGCAACAGCAGGGATGAGGCTTCTACAGTAAGGATGATTTTAACAAATTCCATTCCTTTTTTTTGGTAATATTTTCTATTTATGTTCTTATCTATATCATGACCTAAAGCCATTTACTGTGATACTGATAACTCAGTTTTAGATAATAGAATAGAATATAAATAACATAATATTATATAAAAGATAAATGACCTTATGCACTTGTTCAGAGTGTTGAAATGATGTCCAGAGTGTTCAAGTGATGCTGTTCTCAAATAACAATCCATTTTAAATCAATCAACAAATAAAATGTATAAATATATATTTGCCACAAGTTAACCTGACACTGACACAATGCATGCCACATCTTTGCAATATCTTTTTTTTTTTTTTTTTTTTTTTACACAGCATGAAAAATGAAGAGACATCCAACGCTATCCTGAAAGAGATAAAGAACTACCTTAGCTCTCTTCCTTTCAATTTTCAAAATGCTTCCATTATCTCTGGACAGGAAGAAGGCCTTTATGGCTGGATCACCGTCAACTACCTGAAGGGGAACTTCCTAGAGGTCAGTTCATGGGCAGTGGGCATCTTTTTCTTTTCTTTTTTTTTGGTTAGTTTACTTTTATGTGAATGTAGTTTCATACTGTAGTAGTCCAGTTATGTATCATCATTTAGAACAGAATCATATCCTAAAGGTACAAGGTACTGCAGTCATTTTATGACACAATATTGAATCTAAACCAGAAGTAGAGGAAACTTTGAAGTTTTAAAATTTTAAACTTTAGTCTGTTTTATAGAAAACTCTTTGGAATGCCTGGGTACATCCTCATGGGGCTAAGACAGTTGGCTCACTGGACTTGGGTGGAGCCTCCACCCAGATTGCCTTTGCCACTTCTGATGATGCCAAAGGTGAAGACATCATTAGGGTTTCGCTCTATGGCTATGAATACAACATCTATACACACAGTTTCCTCTGCTATGGAAAAAATGAAGCTGAGAAGAGAGTTTTGGCCAAACTTGCAAAGGTAGAGTATACTCATGTAATGTCAATTAATCTGAATTAGAACTAGTAATATAAATATTTTTTTATTTACATTTAGATACAAGCTGAATTTTTCTTTTAGATTGCACATGAATTGTTCCTGTTAGATAGCTTCTTCTTGTTTTGATTCTTGTTTTCCAAGACATTGATCGCAAAATGTGCTTTAAACCTTTCTTATAAAATATACTACTGCTGAGAAATGCAATTAAACCTGTAGCCTATGCTTAACATTTCCCCAAACAAGCCACATCAATATTTGTGCAGATTGAATTGCAATCAGCCGTTTACTGTAAGGTTGAAAAAGAGGGAGAAATTACGTTATGTTTTTCTGATTTCTTTCGTAATTTTGTCTAGCTCAGCCAAAAAATAATAATGGGCAGAGCTAGTGTAACCTTTAACAACAATATGAACAATTTGCACTTAGTTTTAATGGACACTTCAATATATATATATATATATATATATATATATATATATATATATATATATTTTTTTTTTCTTTTCCAGGAAACCAGCAACTGGACTAATGTGAAGCATCCCTGTTATCCTTTTGGCTACAATATCTCCATGATTACAGAGGATGTTTTTGGCAGTGAATGTACAAAGAATGATCTTCCTAGGGCGTATAGCCCAAAAAAAAATATTACTTTTATTGGACAGAGTAATCCTCAACAGTGCAAAGCCTTGGTCAGGAGTATCTTTGACCTGGTATCGTGCCAGGGAGCAGAAAACTGTTCTTTTGATGGAGTTTATCAACCACCACTCAGTGGAGACTTTATGGTAGGCATTTTTATTTGGTTAAGCTAAATACTGTAGTAAAAATAGTTTACCCAAAATTCTGTCAAATAGCGTTAAATGTCATTTGTTCTTGCATTTTATTGTGACTAACATTTTTGCTTAGGCTTATGCAGGGTTTTACTGGACTGCTTGGGCTCTTAAAGTGGAGGGTTCCAAAAGTATGGAGACATTCGACATGAACATGAAGCTGTTTTGTTCAAAGGACTGGAAAACTGTGAGTGCTGGCTGACTAATCATGACTAGCAGGAAAATATAGATTGGGAAGAAATATATTTTTTTATGTTAGATTTATGATTGACATGTAAAATCAATAAACCTACCTTTTAATGTTCCTGACCCCCCTTTAGCTCAAGACATCCATCAAAGACATCAAAGACATCCATCTAAAGTCGTACTGCTACTCTGCAAATTATGTGCACAGCATTCTTGCCGATGGTTACAAGTTCAACACAGACAACTGGAAAAATCTCAATTTTCAGAGAGAGGTACACTACATTTCAAGTTTAACATGAGATTTAAAATAAGATTTAGGATTAAAATGGTCAAATATCTGCCAACAAGTCAAGTTTTATCCAAAAATTCTGCAGTGAACTGGACCTCTTCATATGCCTCTTTTTGTTTCGTAGGTAAATAAGACCAGTATAGCTTGGTCCCTGGGCTACATGCTTACACTTTCCAACATGATCCCAGCTGAAGGGAAAATCATCAAGCTACCCATAAACAACGTCCTCTTCACTGGACTGCTCCTCCTGTTCTCTGTTCTGACTATTATCACCCTTACATACCTTGTCATTGCGCTGGTGCGCTTTTGTTATTGAGGTATTTGTGTTATTGAGGAGTCTGTACTGCACTGAGTTCTGTAGGACTAGTGTCCCACTTATGGAGGTTTTGTAAACCAGAGAAGACACTGATGTGTCAATGCAGACGTACCTGCTAAAAAAGATTTTAATTTTAGAACCTGAAGGCCCAGTGGTGCTAAGGTTAAAAAGAAGACACTTGATGTGAACACCAAATGTGTTTACAAGCTGTATTCAATGTCATTCTATCAAAAAAAGGGAGTATACAGGTCTTTCTAGTCTGGGAATGCAGTAGCAAAGTCTTGAACTGTGGATTTGAAGAATAAAAAAACACTGAAGACAAAGAATTGATTTCAGCGTATATACATTACAAATTATCTACTAGGTCATGACAATGTTTTGAATGTATTGTATCTAATGTTTGTCTCATTCACTTGCATCATCCCTTGTATGTATCTTACACGTGTATTTCTGCATGTGCTTTCCAGCACACATTGTCTTTGGATGAAATATGTCATAGTACTCTAAATAAATGTTATGATTGTTAATGACAGTGCAGTGGGGATTGGTGATTATGTATTTCAACTGATAATCTAGGCATTAGGCATTTAATGCTATTAAAGTAATTGAAAATTAATTGCAAGGACACGTTATATAGTTAATATTGTATAGTATATATAGCTAGTCACTTCACTAATGAAAAATAAATAAATTATAAATTAATGTTAAGTATACTACAAATACATTTACATATATAGGTATTAAATAAAAATTCCCTGCAATTGTACTTTTAGTACACTAAACTGGTATGCATAATGTTTAATGTTCAGTTATGTTGGTCATTTAGAGGAGTCAGGTTTCTGTCACTGAATGTTGTGGTTACTATTGTGCTGAAAAGTAGCGTAAATTAAATGTGCATAATAACACCAAATCACAGATCACAGATACTTTTATCCAAAGCGTCTTACAATTGGGAATACAACAAGTGATTCATCCTAAGGAGGCAGATCAACATAGGAAGTGCTCAAAAATACCATTGTATTGTATGGCGTTGTTAGATGAGTACAGGCTAGAGAGGGAAGATCAAGAAAGAGAGGAGAACAAAGTTTTTTTTTTTTTTATTGAGTCAAATAGTGTCGAAAAAGATGGGTTTTCAGCAGTCGCCTGAAGACAGTTAAGGAGTCTGCATTCTGGATAGGGGTGGGAAGATCATTCCACCAGGCAGGGACGTTGAACGAGAATGTTCTGGAAAGTGATTTCATGCCTCTCTGTGGTGGTACAATGAGGCGTCTTTCACTGGAGGATCTCAGACTTCTGAAGGGAATGTAGATTCGAAGTAGTGAGTGGAGGTAAGCAGGTGATGAGCCGGTGGCTGTCCTATATGCCAGCATCAGTGTCTTGAATTGGATGCGAGCCGTAACCGGTAGCCAGTGCAGGGATATGAAGAGAAAGTGAGGGGATGGCGGAGCCCGAATGTCGAGGCCATAGAACTTATAAATGTAAGAGGCGTGGACCAGCCCCAGTCACAGATGTCAGACAGGGAAACGCCTGACAGAAAGGCCTTAGAAGCAGCCATACTCCTAGTGGAGTGAGTCTTGATCCCTGCACTGGACACACACAATTAAGCTTCTCTTGGTCTGAGTCCAGAAAGGGAGGCGGACAGAAGGCTTTGAGCACGACAGGCCGTGGCGTAGAGGAGGGAACTTAGGTACATACCCCGGTCTGGGGTAAATAAAGGCTTTGGTCAAAAAAGTCACCCACTCTCTATAGTGAGGTAAAAGCCAAAAGGAAGACAGCCTTTAGTGTCAACGCTCTGGGAGAAATCTCTTCGATGGGTTCGAAGGGAGGTTAAGACAAAGCCTCCAGAACCACTGCCAGATCCCACGAGGGGATGCAAGAACGTGCCACAGGCCTCAGCCTCAGTGCACCATCGAGGAAATGGACTACTAGGGGTGTCTTCCCACTGAATGGTCCCAATAGGGACATGGTAAGCAGAAATTGCTGCCAGGTATACCTTCAGGATGGAGTGGGTCAACCCAGCAGTGAGCCGCCCTTGCAAAAACCCCAGCACTGTACCTTCTGGGCAGTGGACTGGGTCGAGCTGGCTATTGCTGCACCATGAAGAGAACGCATTCCACTTCAGGGTGTAGTGTTTCCTCGTAGAGGGAGTTCTGGAATGGAGAATAGTCTCTACAACCTCGGTTGAGAGACCGGGCGCCATGAGTTGTGCCCCCTCAGGGGCTACACCCACAGCTTCCACAACTCCGGAAGAGGAGGTACTTCCTGACGGGAATCTCCAAGGAGAACCGTCGAGGAGAGTGACCAGGTCCGAGAACCATACTCGGGCCAGCCAGAACGGGACTACTAGTAAAAGACGGACCCCGTCCCGGCACACCCTCTCCAGAACTCCCGGGAGCAGAGCGATCAAGGAAAGGCATACAGACGAAGCCTCAGCCAAGTCTGTACCATAGTATTGCATCGTCTCCTGCGTCGCAAAATGAACCACTTGGGCTCGACCAAACTGGTCCAAATGAGCTCCACCACCTCGGGTACAGCGGGCCAAAATGTATCACATTGGACGCAGCTGCCATCAGACCCGACAGTCTCCTTAAAAACAGTTATAACAGTGAGTAACTGGCCTTATCTCACTCTCTCAACTGCCATGGGGACCAACTCAAACCGAGCAGGAGACAAACGTGCCTGCATCGTGGTCAAATCCCACACTATACCTAGATAAGTGGTCCTCAGTACTGAAGAAAGCACCCTTTCCTAGGCGTTCTAGTCTTAACCCCAACTTTCCATGTGGACAAAAACAGCATCTTGATGCTGAATTGCCAACTGCTCAGAAAGAGCTAATATTGACCAAAAGTCCATATAGTTAAGTATGGGGAGAAAAGTGCAGGGTGAGAGTGCAATAAATGGCCAAAAACAGAGGCTGCTCTGCCCCGCAGCCTGTAATTTGTTTTAATTTGTTGTAAGTAGTTTGTGACATTATGAATGAACACATTTATGAATGAACATATTATGAATTAACACATTTATGAATGAACACAGCCCGCCCTCTCAAGAGCGGCTGTGAGTGCTCAGCTCCTGAACAAACTACACATCAACCGTGTGAATCTCCGCCCCTTATTTTTAGAGAAGCGAGAGCCTCGGCAAAAACGGGACCGAGCCACAGGGAAAACACTATGGGCAGTCAGCTCCCTCTAGAACTGACTCCCGTGCTTCGCTCCCACACAGACAACACAGAGATTGTGTGGATCCCCGATCGTAATAAAACGAGGAAACGGGGGAACACACATTCTGAATTGCCTGTTTATTTTGGATTGTTTAGGCATATTTCCTCAAAAGAAAGCCGTACAAACTGGCACAAAAAAAAAAAACAAAAAAAAAAAAAAAACAGGGAATACAAGACACAAAGAGAGCGCTAGCTGAAAAACATAAGCTGCCGGCTGCATGGGCCCCATGTGCTTTATAGCTTCTGGGTCCCTATGTCCTATTGGATTTCACACGTTTCACAACATGGTCTCGCTGAGGGCGTTCCCCATGGCGTTTTCGGACGCAGCTTGAGTTCCCGGTGGGGAACCCTTTATCTTAAGACTGTAGAGGCAATTCAGTTTTTTTTTTTCATCAATTACAGTTTAGGTTTGCACAGATTAATGAAGCTTAAATATTATTCTACTCACAACATAACGTTATACAACATTAGAAAAATATGACAGTGAAAAAATCAATATAAAGTGTATTATGGGCATGTTATTTTAAAAAAGTAATTAGTTATAGTTACTAGTTACATCTCAGAAGTATTAACTTAGTTAGTAACTGTAATCAGTAATCAGTCGGTCACTCCCAAGTGTAAACTAAACGAGCCAATGCACATTGGTATGCGATGATTGCATCCAGCTGCCACTGATCCCAGCTAAAGTATAATTAGGCAGCTGATGCAGCGCATAGTCAGATTTTCACTTTGGAGCTGATCAGTTTGAGTCTGCAAGCAACATAAGAAAGTTACAAACAAGTCACGCTCTACAACAGCTTGTGTGTGTTGGCAGCATGGCACTTCAGTGGCGGTGGTCTCCTGTGTCGAGTGGGAATGCACAGATTAGGCTGCACTACCCTATTTTGGGTTGCTGTGCCCATCTCCCTTGTGCGTCTCAGTACCTAAAAGAGCAGTTTTCTAAAAGAGAATTCACGGGTGGATGTCTTTATAAAGACGCAGTATTCAAACATGCCCTTTAACCTGAGGTACCACTCGTATTCTTTGGGGCTCCCCCCTACGATTGGATGTCAATCGCAGAATCTGAGGGTGAGCCAGACCTCTCTGGGGAGGATGACCCGAGCACGCTGCCATCCACCGGCCGGTCAGATGATGGCTATGCTTGCCCGGGCTGCAGAGAGGGTAGGGCATGAATAGAAACCTCCATCATGTCCTGAACCCTCCTGGTTGGACGATTGGTGTCCCGGGGTGGCTGGCGCTGGTTCTCAGGGCCCCACCCTGATGCCTTTCTTCCCAGGAGTGCATGATGAGCTCACTAGGACGTGGCACCACCCTCGATGAAACAATGATTATGTGGAATGAAAATATGCGCAACTACAATGAAATCATGAGATCAGAGTTTACTGTCAATGTAGTATGATATAAATGTCAGGAATATGTCTGTGTTTTGTCCTGTTCTGTCATGTTTTCCAAGTGTTTTTCCCCCCATGTTTCTAGTTCATTTGGTTTAGTCCTTGTTCTCCCCCTTTTGGTTTAGTCCTTTTGGTTTAGTCTTGCCCATATTTGTATTTCCCCCTCGTCATCTCGTTATCTCGTTTGTGACCACGCCCATGTTTCTGTGTATAAAGTCTGTGTCTGCTCACTCCCCAGGGTCCGTCGATGTATTGTTACACGTGTTCATTGCTTGCTCCCGGTTTTTGTTTGTTTTGTATTAGTTTCAGTGTTTATTTTAATAAACTGTTTATATTTCATTTACTCCAGTTCTCCTCATCATTCTCCACTCCTCAACCCCGCCTGGTTGTGACAGATTGACGGACCAAAACAGAAAATGAACTGGGCTGAGGACCTCCTTTGGAACTTGAATCAAGGTGAGCGTTCGCTGGAGGAATATGTGGAGGAGTTTTTGTGCGTTTACCATCTGGTGGGATGGAGTGACAAGATGGTTAACGCATGTTTCCAGATGGGACTCAAAGATGATAGTTTGTTTAATTTGATTACTCCTAGTGATTGCTACCGTCCCGTAGCAGATTTTGTAAATTTTGTTCTTGATTTATGTGATTCCCCATTCCAAGTCATGGTGGAGGATGGTAATCCTCCTCCCATCTGGAAACATGCAGTCACCCCATCTCACCAACAGCCAGAGCCCTCTGCATATCACTCCAGCGACCTCATTCCCTCCTTGCCTCCCACGTGTCCCCAAGTTCTCCTAAGCCCCACGATGGTCCTCAGCCCAGTACCTCAGGCTTCCTCTCCACGCTCAAGCCCGTCAGCTGCCACGCCAGCGTCAGCTCACAAAATGGCCGCCACGTCAGTTCACAAGATGGCCGCCGCGTCAGCTCACAAGATGGCTGTTGTTCCTGAGTCCCTGGCCAAGATGGCCGCCAAGCCTGAGTTCCCGGTCAAGATGGCCGCCGTTCCTGAGTTCCCGGCCAAGATGGCCGCCAAGCCTGAGTCCCTGGCCAAGATGGCCGCTGTTGCTGAGTTCCCGGCCAAGATGGCCGCCAAGCCTGAGTTCCCGGTCAAGATGGCCGCCGTTCCTGAGTTCCCGGCCAAGATGGCCGCCAAGCCTGAGTCCCTGGCCAAGAGGGCCGCCGTTGCTGAATTCCCGGCCAAGATGGCCGCCGAGCCTGAGTCCCCGGCCAAGATGGCCGCCGAGCCTGAGTCCCCGGCCAAGATGGCCGCCGAGCCTGAGTCCCTGGCCAAGATGGCCGCCAAGCCTGAATCCCCGGCCAAGATGGCCGTTGTTCCTGAGTCCCTGGCCAAGATGGCCGCCAAGCCTGAATCCCTGGCCAAGATGGCCGCCAAGCGTGAATCTGCACCCAAGATAGCTACCGTCAAGTCAGAATCTCCGCTGGTTCCGCCCAGCCTCCCTGAGTCTCCGCTGGTTCCGCCCAGCCTTCCAGAGTCTCCGCTGGTTCCGCCCAGCCTTCCAGAGTCTCCGCTGGTTCCGCCCAGCCCTCCAGTGAATACGCCGCCCGAGCGCCCTCCAGTGACTGAGCTGCCAGAGCGCCCTCAGGAATATGTCTGTGTTTTGTCCTGTTCTGTCATGTTTTCCAAGTGTTTTTCCCCCCATGTTTCTAGTTCATTTGGTTTAGTCCTTGTTCTCCCCCTTTTGGTTTAGTCCTTTTGGTTTAGTCTTGCCCATATTTGTATTTCCCCCTCGTCATCTCGTTATCTTGTTTGTGACCATGCCCATGTTTCTGTGTATAAAGTCTGTGTCTGCTCACTCCCCAGGGTCCGTCGATGTATTGTTACACGTGTTCATTGCTTGCTCCCGGTTTTTGTTTGTTTTGTATTAGTTTCAGTGTTTCTTTTAATAAACTGTTTATATTTCATTTACTCCGGTTCTCCTCATCATTCTCCACTCCTCAACCCCGCCTGGTTGTGACAATATGACTGAATTTATACTGTAACTGAACTTTTTAGTGATATGCAGTCTTTACCTTTGTAATGCCTCTATATACAGTATCACATGTTATAATGTAAAATGCTCATGACGTGGCAGTCTGTCGAGCCACAGATTCTCATCTACATCACAACGAATATATTCCCTGGCAGTGCAACTTGGAAATGCAAAACACATGATTTTTCACATAAAACAGCAAAAAATGGCACACAAATATACTCAAAAAGAAAAAAAAATTGTGTGTTGCAGTTTGTATCTGTATAAAGTAGATTTGCTGTATGCTGCAAAATACAAATGGACACTATATTATGAATCATTACATCAAGTATACAGTATAACAGTACACTGCAAATTGGTTGACATGCTTGTTCTCTCTACAAAATGTTTGAATTTTTGTGGATACCATCTAACTCCCAATATTTGTTTGTACCCTGATCCGCCATTGTAAGGCCATAATTGACAATATTGTCCCTTATTTCATCTGATATGTGCCTATGTTCTTGGCCTCTTCTGCCTCTTCCTCTGTTTTGCCTCTGTACCATTTTACCATGCACTCCTCTTCTTCCTCTCAGCTGTTGACCCTGATCATTTCCTGGAAGTTCATCCATTGTCAGAATTTGTAACTCTTGGTGTTGTCCTCTGTCTATATGCTTTCCAATTAAAGGTTCATGAGATGCATCTTTAAGCTATTTTAGAGAAAAACATTAGAGAAAATCATTCAGATGTTCGTTGCCAAACTTCAGACAGGCCTGTAAATGTGCTTTCTTGAGCAGGGGGACCTTGTGGGCACTACATAATTTCAGTCCTTCACGGTGTAGTGTGTTACCAATTGTTTTCTTGGTGACTATATGGTCCCAGCTGCCTTGAGATCATTGACAAAGATCCTCCCGTGTAGTTCTGGACTGATTCCCCACCTTTGTCATGATCAGTGAAACTCCACAAGGTAAGTTTTTGCATGGTGCTCCAGACCGAGGGAAATTGACAGTTATTTTGTGTTACTTCCATTTGCGAATAAATGCATCAACTGTTGTCACCTTCTCACCAAGCTGCTTGGTGATGGTCTTGTAGCCCATTCCAGCCTTGTGTAGGTCTACAATCTTGTCCCTGACATCCTTGGACAGCTCTTTGGTCTTGGCCATGGTAGAGACTTTGGAATCGATTGACTGATTGCTTCTGTGGACAGGTGTCTTTACAGTTTTTTACAGACGCTAGGACACATTTCTCAATACTGTTAATGAAATATGCAATTTTCCTGTTGCAAGTATGTCCTTTTCTTCTATACAACACTTGTATTGTATACGTTTTATTGAAAGTAGTTTATTAAGAAAGACACCACACACTGTATTGTATACGTTTTATTGAAAGTAGTTTATTAAGAAAGACACCACACACTTGTATTGTATATGTTTTATTGAAAGTAGTTTATTAAGAAAGACACCACACACTTGTATTGTATACGTTTTATTGAAAGTAGTTTATTAAGTAAAACACCATTGTTTTAAAGCATTTATTAAGTAAAGGTTTGTGGCATGTACTAGCAAGAACATAGCTAGGAAATAAACATGTATTAGAAAGAGCTTTGCTAAAAAGAATGACCAAGAGTAATTCAAATGTTACCGTCGAGTGTTCTGTAGTAGACAGGCGTAGAGTGAAGCAGAGGAGAAGAATCCGGAGAAGATAGAATGCGAAGATGTAGAGAGGTTATATAGGTACTTTCTTAGGGGATTTCCAAAAACTCATGGTATCTCAGGACATTGGAATGCACCTGCTGGTTATAAAAGGCTGAAGTACGAAGAGGACATCAGATGCTGGTTCTGCAACAGCTTCTCCGGTGCCAGACGACCTGCCATGACGACCTGCCATTGAAGCCTTCGAACGACTAAGATAGCAATTTATTTTCTTTTATATTTCTTTATTTTATATAGTAGTATTTGTATGTAAAATATATAACCTATAGACAATAAAATTATATTTTATTATAACCAAGAAGCCTGCCTGCCAAAAGACTCTGATTGATAGACTTGAACTGAACAGACCACGGAGGAGTCTTCTGAAGCCTATGGTGTGAGTATGAAAATTACTTATACGATAGGGCAGATTCGACTATCTTTACCTAACCTGAGAATAAACAAAATAAGGTAGAAGGTGTAGGAAACTGAGCACCGCAAAACATGGCGCCCAACGTGTTGGGGGGGCATATTGACCATTGATTTCTGGCCAGGATCAATGATCACTTGCTCAACTCAGCTAATACGATTTAGGCACGAAAATATAGAGTTTAATAGGTAGGGAAAACCTATAGGAAACTCGAAAACTAAAAATAATTCAAAACGAGTTATTTATACGACCCAGAAAGGGTTGTGTGCGCGCACAAAACTAAAAATCTCTGAAGGGAAAGCGCTTCCTGAGATTAGCTAAGTTTTTGTGAAACTTAGAAGGGGCTATAAAACTGTCAAGTGGGGGACGCTCCACTAAATGATGGTGAAGCCCCGAAACATACAAGTATGTAGGACGAAAGATTCTTAAATACGCGTAAGTTATAGTGCCGTAAAAGAAGAGAAAGTCGGTTTAAAGAAGAAAAAACGATTTGGGATAATTTGGTAACCATCCAGAGACATTAAAAACTGTAAAGTTTTAGAAAAATGAGATAGTGATTCTCAAATTTAAGTATATTGAATTTTTATTCAAGAGGAACTAACATAGTAATAATAGAGTACGTAATACAGTACTAAGAAAGTAGGTAAAAATGGAAAGTAGTAAAAAAGAAGATAAGGAAATAATTAGCTTAAAAACTGAAGAAGAAAATCTTTCAGGAAAAAAAAAGAGGTTGAGAATAGTAATAGAGAGAGCTTAATAATGCCAGAGCCAGGATCGGCAATTAGGCTGAATAAACAGGGATTAAAAATTGGCAAAATTGAATTTATAATGTATGATGGTTTAATAGAAGAAACTAGAGGAGGAATTGTGGTTATTGACAAAGAACCTGTACAGACAAATGTCGTTTCTAGATTGCTAGAAGAACAGGCGTTAAGAGAGATACACAAAAATAGTTAGGTATGCAGAGCCCAGGATCCGTTAGAAATACGACTGGATCGCCTTACTGGAATTTTGTAGTGCATGCCGTAATTAAACAGATTGCATGGCGGTGTTACGTACTATAAAATACTCAAAATTAAAAGATAAAACAATAATGTAGTCCTTGATTGAAATTGCAATCAGTAGAGAGGTTAAAATAATACACTTAACCTTAATAAGAATAGGACAGTTTAGACATTTTGGAACAGCAGTGATAAAGGAATGCTAACTAGAAAAATAAGTAGACTAGAAAGGCAATTGATAAAATAAGACTGTTAATGAACAACAAGAATAGAGAAAATTAAAAACAAACTTACATTGAGAGAAAGGGAGCAATAAAAACCCCTGAACGGCAGTTTCTGCCACAGAGAGATAGAAGGGAGCTCTGAAAAACCAGTAAGAAATAGAAATGAGTAGTAAAGAAGAAAAGAAAAAGACTCTTATTAGTCAACACTAACTAAAGAAAGTAAAAGTAGTGAAATAGAGTTAGAAATATGATAAGATACAAGACTACATTAGAAAAAAAGGAGGTGGATTGCAATTAAGAAGAGTGACCAAACAAATTTAAAGTGAATGACCAGAAATAGGAATTAAAGGAACTAAGTATAAAGATCCCACAGAGGAAGAGATTTAAGAGGAAAATGGGTTAGGAAGATTGTTCCTGAAAATAATTTAACTTACAGGCAAATGCGAACACCAAGCCAGTCACCTTATGCCACTAATATAAGCGTGGTAAAATGAATGGTCAAAAATAGGAAAACAAATTATATGCCAGAAGGGTTTGAAATTAACAGAAAATAGTTAGAGGGATAAAAAGGTTAAACGCAGAACTAAGGCAAATAAAGAGGGAGTTGAATACTGTGAGGGGTCGGCAGGCTATAGCAAAACTAGAAATCGGAATGTGGGAGACTCCAGCGAAGCGATTAGAATTTACAACTCCAAAACAGAGTAGAGAGGAGTAGAATGATATACAGGCAAAGTTATTAGAACTTCAGTTAACGGAGGCAGTTAGAAAGCAAATAGGATCTAAAAAGGCAGGAGAAAATCATAATGCTTATACAGATCGGATTATAAAAGCGGCAGAGAATGCAAATTTAGGTTGCGGAGCTATAACTCGCTTTAGTCCATACATGTACAGGTCATACAATTTCAGCAACAGTTATAGAGAGGGTGAGGAATTTAACCGTGACAGAGGACAAATATACGGAATGGAAGGAAATGTTAATAAACGCGTCCAAAGATCAAGTTCCAGAGTTAAGTGTATGGTTATCGATAGAAGAAGAGATACCTATGACAGATAAAGTAAGGTTATTAAGCGATGTAGGATGAAATATTCCAGGCGGATATAAGTTAATAGCAATTTTAGAATACTGTAGCTAAGAAATAAATAGAAGAGAGACTAGCTAATTTGATCTGAGTTATCACCATGTAAGAATAGTGAAAAGAAGAATCCCAAAATATGCTTAGGCAAAAACAACAAAAAGTTAATCTGTTGAAAAAGCAGAATACAAAAGTGAGTGAAGGGAAAACATATAATACTCATTTTCAAATTAGACAAAGAGAGAAAAAAAAAACAGAGGTACTAGAGAAAAAAAAAAACAGAGTATGAAAATCAGGGAGAAAAATAATACAAGAATAGGAAAAAATGACATAGGAAGTAATCCTGGAAAATCAAATTATATTTCAGAAGATAGATGAAGAAAAATGACTCCAGAAGAAAGAAGCCGTGTGATTCAAAAGTGTAAAACAGAAGAATCAAATTTAATGTGTGTTCAGGCAGTAGATCTCTCATCTTAGGCGGAACTATTTAAAAAATAATAATAATAATAATTTTGATAAAGACAGTTGTCTAGAAAGATAAGCAGTCAAATGTAGGGTACGAAACAGGAATAATAGAAAAAAAATTTTAGCACCACAAAGAAGGACACTTGGCCTGTTAAAGCGGAACATTTGTGACCAGAGAGTAATAGAATATGAAGAACATTTATTTGTTGATTTAGAAGGAGAGTAGTTTTGGACACAGGAGCAGATGTGACCACTATAACAGAGCCAATACAATTTACAGATAGTAATTTAATTCAAGCTTATAATAGAAATATAGAAAAGAAACAAATAGGAGATAAATTCGGCATTAAGATGTTAAAAGGTATAGAAAACTTATTAGCTGCTAGAAATCTAAAAAAGGTCCTGAGATTAAAAAATGTAGATATCGAACACAATAAATAGAATATGAAACAAAATGATAGGATCAGAAGAAGCGAAAAATGAACTAATACAATTCATGAGAAAAGCTCCGTACAGAAAATATAAAAATGATTGTGGAAAAATAAGTGATGAATAGGTGCATGAAATAATAGGTGGAATACATAAGCCTCAAAGGCAATATCCAATAAATTAAAATGGCCAAAGAAGAATTAAATCAAACAATAGAAGAGCTAGTAGAACAGGGAGTACTTAAAGAAGTTAAGTCTGCGATAAAAAATAGTCCCATACAATTAGTACCAAAATTAGACAAAACGTACTAGTTACAAATCGTAAAGCATTGAACAGAGTAATGACACCAAATAGACGTTATGTAAGTAATGCTAGAGACACAGTTAAAAGGTTAAAAATTGAAGATTTCTAACTAAAGCTAGATTTAGCGAATGGCTTTTGGTCTATTTCATTAACAGAAAAGAATCAGAAAAAAAAAAAACTGCTTTTACTTTAAGTAATACACATTATGTATTTAAACAATTGCAACAAACTTAGTAATATGTAAACCGTAATGAAGTTACTAAACTATTCATAAGGAAATACTAAAGCAATTAGAGATTTATGGTGGTGATATATTAATCATTGATAACAATGGAAAAACTTGTAAAAACTGTAAAGAAAGTGGTGAATCGCCAAGCGGAGGCAGGATTGAAACCGAACTTAAGAAAGTAATGACAGATAAGGGTGAATTTTTAGGATTTTGGATATCAGCAGAGAATAGAGAAATTACACAAAGAATAAAAAAGTGAAGTACAAATCTAAAAACTTTAGAAAGGGTTAAAAAAGTACAACAAATGATGGGACTTATGAATTATGTAAGGGATATAGTTCTTAAGCTTAGTAAAAAGCTTAACCAATATGCTACAATGAAAGGTAGTAAATTAGGTTGGACTGAAAAAGCAGAGAAAATGCTACAAAACTTAAAAGACGCAATTCTAAGTTTAGGTCAAAGAAGAAAGGATGAAATTATGAGAAGGCTTAAAAAGTAAATTTAGATTGCGATTTAACTGGTTATTATTTAATAACAAAAAATGAAAGAAGTAATTACAAATACTAATTTGTAAAAGATGTGAAAGCTGGAAAAATCTAGAGAAAAATTTTTACCTATCAAGAAGAAACTAGCAGCAATTAGTAAGAGATATGCAGAATGTTAAGATCTAGCACAAGGACAGAAGATATTAATTAACATAGATGAAGCAATAACGGGACATTTAATGAAAAATAAAAGATCCGAAAGCCCAGAATTTGAGATGACAGTGATTGGTTAGGTTCAAACTATAAAAATAAAACAGAGGTAGAGAAAAATGTCAGAAAATGAAAGTAAACGTGTTTAAAGGAATAACAGTGTACACAGATAGGTCAAAAACTCTCGTGGACGCTAATATAGCTCATTGGACATTTATCATACAAGTAAAGAAAGGAGAAGAGTTAAGAGACGAGAGCTGTGTCCTCGGAATAACTCAAATTGCAGAGGTAATAGCTTTATTAAAAGCTTGTGTAAGATTAAAATAAGCTAATAAAAGCTTAGGTTATTCTTATAAAAGATAGCAAATATGTTAAAACAAGAATAAATGAGAATGTAGACATATAGGGAAAATTTAGTGGAAAACCTGTTGAACATAGTGAACTAGAAGGAAATTTATGATCTAATAAGAGAGTTAGATCCGATAGTTATTCATCAAACTATACATTCCTCAGATGACACAAAAGTAGCTCAAGGAAACTGAGAGGTAGACAAGTTAGCAAAATTAAGAAGAATAATTGTAGTCAGAGAAAACAAGAATAACACTGTTTAGAAAATACATATACATGAAAAATACATGAAAAATCCCAGTATAAACCTAAATAGGCAAAGTTTTATCTGAAAATTATATAACTATTGCCAATTAGAGGAAAAATATAGACAAATAGGACTAAATTGTAAAAATTGTATGCAAAGAAGATACAATGAAGCTATAAGAAATGACTATGGTAAAATTACACCAGAAAGAGTTAGTCAAGAATGGTCATTAGATATAGTTAGACCTTTAAATCCTAAATCAAGGTCAGGAAATAAATACATGCTGATAGCAGTAGATGAATTTTCAAGTCGGATTTGGGCAAAATCCTTAAAAGAGGCATCTGCAAATGTGATTATAACAGCATTAGAAGAATAGACAACTAGTTGATTTAGACCTCAATCGTGTAAATGTAATTACGCTACTTAGTTCATTCAAAGGGAGTAAGAAGATTGACTTTCAGAGAAACATATAGTTGTATATAAAGCTTTATGCTGTACTCCTGAATTAAATGAAATCGCAGTATGCAAGTGAAGTATATCATTATACTTATTATAGATCAAATCACAATTATGTGAGATGGAATGAATATATGGACGAAGCCTTGTATTACAGTGACTTAGAAAATCAAAGAAAGAAAAACAATATAGTGTCAAGTCAGAGATAATGTTTAATAATAATAAGCTTAGACGATAAGAAGTCAGCTTATCCTTTTTAGGAGTTGGATAGCAATCAAACAATAGAGCCATCTGAAAATGAACTTTGGAGTAAAAGAAATGTAATTTTAACTAAATAAATTCTTGGAAAAGAAATCCAAGAGAAAGAAAAATAACCCTGTTTCTAGAGTGCAATGTAAATGCAGTGAATTGCATAAAGAGAAACAGAGCAGCTTTACTCTAGTGTACAAATGTGAAAGACAGAAATTAGTAAGTTAAGGAAGCAATAATAGTATGTCTCTGGATGGACCAAAGTTAAAAGAAACTATGTTTAGTGAAAAATGAAGAATAGAATTCAACACTAAACTAGAGTCTGAGTATATGGCAGAGCAAGAAAAAGAGGCAGTGAGTGAACAACGAATATTTGCTGGCAGTGGTCTGGTCGTCTGGCACCGTAAGTATACAATTCATCAATTAAATAATGAATTGGAAATAACCCCCAAAGAAGGGGAACAAATAATAGAATGTTTTGAGTGTTGATCAGACTTTTAGAAGGGGAAGAAAGCCCAGTCAATAGAGAAAAGTCTTCTAACACACAAAACAACTTCAGAGTTGAAGCTTCAGATCCAGAAGCAAGTGCTGGAATGTGAGGAAACGAATGATTAACGACTAAGGGAGATTCCAGAGCACTCCATTTTCTGTTGTATGATACAAGATAACGGGAACTGAAACAAAATGGACGAGCAGAGGGAAATATAGCAGAATAGTGTGAAAATGGAAAAAGGTCTGCTTAAGCAAACTAAACTTTGTAGTAACAATGATAACTATAGCTATACTTATAGTATTTTGGAATTTGGCAAAAAGTAGAACAAATTTGACTGTAATGGATCAAGATACAGGGATAAGGTACCACTTACCCAGACTATGAAATTGACAACCTTAGTGATAAACAAAGAAATTCACTTGAAAAGTCAGAAAAAGAAGGGATTAACATAGAACATCATAAAATGTTACCCTTAGATGAATAATAGCAAGAAAAGATAAATGAAAAACATTAGAGTGTAAAGAGCTGTTTACAAACGAAAATATATACATTATATGAAAGTTTGCAAAAGTTAAGAAATCCATTTCCCGGTCTAGGAGGGTATGGCCAATCCATTAGGGAAGTTGAAATAGCTCTAGGACAAGTTAAGCATTTTAAAAGAGAAAAGAACCTTTTATCAAATTAGTATTATAATAGATAAATACTGGTAAGAGTGCCCTGACAATAGTTTTAATAAATGAACCAAGACTAGATATTGATTGGAAATTACATGTGATGTGGCATTTTAAAGTACTAGAAATATTAAATAAGAGATTTAAAAACCAAGCTTGCAGGGTCAGAGAGTTACATTAGATCAGCTGTATATGGGCAAGGTAGTGAAGAGGTGATGAGAGTTATAGTCACAGAGCAGGAATAAGGGCAAAAGTCAAAGACAGTTATTGGATAATATTCTCAGATGGAGATGGAGTTAAAAGTCAAGGAGTAAAAATTTAAACAATGTTAAAGCAACCACTGTTGTGGAGAAATCTGATAACGAAGAATAACACGATGACTGATCAGATGATAATACAGTTTAGGCTGTTTGATTTGCTGCAAGAAGTAGCAATGAGTGAGTATGGAAAGATAATTCCAATTAAAATTAAGGATCCAATAAAATGATCCACAGTAGGAAATTATCGAGCTAGAGTACAGTATGATAACAAGAAGTTAGGGAAGGAATATCCAATACCTATAGTTTGAATAAGAGTTGAGAACGATAAACAAATAAATACATGGGTAATTCCTGAAGAGATTCCAGAATCCTATAGGAAAGAAGATGAGCCAAATATGGCTTATAAACTGATAAGAAGTTTCAGAGATGATTTGGACATAACAAAGGATTAGTTCATCTGAAACTATTTTGGATGGTGAGATATTGTTATGATATAAAAGAAACTGGAATTGTGTGATGGGCAAACAAAAGATAGTAACAGAAATAATATGAATCAGGGAATTAGTAGGTTGCTATCCAAGACCATTAACACTGATAAGGCGATATATGCAGATGCTAGCCCACATTTCATATATTTCATAGTGGCTAAAAAACATTATTTTAAAGAAAGTAGTAACCCAGAGAAAACTAAAGGTACAGAAGGGGAATTGAAGAGAGTAAGGTCTCTAAAAATAAAAATTACAAATACGAAGAAAAAGGAACTTTTTATTTCTTGGAGGAATGTCAAAAAGTACCTATAGAAATTTGAAGTGGATCATGAGTAATTTTCATGTGATATTAATCACAATAATTGGACGGTTGGTTTTAATCATTTTGGAGAAAACTGATAAGAATGATTTGTTTCAGAATCTGTAGGATAATGAAAAGTGTAAAAAGGGTGTAAAATAACCCCGACACTAATTTACATTCAACTATTCATGCACCTGATAAAGTGGGTGTTGTCAAACCTAGATCCTATAAGACCTCATACGTCTAGTAACATAAAGGCAGAACACTTCAAGACTTAAGGACACACCAAGACTTAATTTGCCAACACGAAGAGAATATATGGCACATAGCAGAATGATGACTGCAGAGTCTGTCTTAGAACGACTTGATCATTTCGACCAAATGGTAATTATATATTTATTCTGTCTAAGAAAGAATAATGCTGTTCATTAGCAACAACTGAAGATTGTAATTAAGAATAAAAGAAATAAGTAAAGTATGTATAGCGATACTTTGAATTGTAATATATTTTATAGGAGTTTAAAAGAACTGCAAGGTCAACTGTTGTCACGAAATCCGAACTACTGTATTGCTGTTAGAGAAGATGAATGCATGTGTTATCATCAGATGTTATTTATTCAGAAAACTAGATTTTTTATGGGAGATCTGTGTAAAAATTGCTTTAAAAGATGTAAAGTGATAGCCTGGTTTAATGATGATGGTGTAACAATGGAATACTGTGTAAGATCACACGAGTTGATCACATGCCTGAGTACAGATGTATTTAAACAATGCAAGAGTAAACTGAAGTTGCTCCACCCAGGGGCCAGATACTGGTACAATGACTTAAGTGCTCACAAAAGTTGGCTAAATGATGACTTGCTTTTAGCGTATGAGTTGCATGGCAAGTACACTAATGATGTTAACAGAGTAGTGAAATTTGATGAAGTGTTTTATTTCATAAATGAAAACATTGAGGGAGTTGCTGGAGATGAAAGAACAGCCACCCTAGACACAAACGTCTCGACAGAGCTTCAAAATGACGTAGACGGCCACTGGGACGGTATTTATACCTAGATCCAGAATTCCATTGGTTAACATTTGTAAAACATGTCTGATTAATGGAAGGAGCCGCACGTTTATTTGTGAAGACTCTAAGGGACAATTGATTGGAACATGTTATCATGAAATTACTGATGGGAAATTGATGAGACAAAAATTTGGGCAATATTAAAACAAAACATCAAAATTTGGCCAACTGGTGATATTGTGAGTGGAAAAAAAAAATAAATAGAAAGTAAAATTATATGGCCTAAGAACAAATGACCCTGGGTGGATCAATATATGAACACATTCCAAATGAACGTTGTTACGGAGTCAAGACAAGTGTATACTAGACTAAGCAAATGTGTCAAGAATAAGAAATGTTACATGCCATACATGGGTTTCAAGATGCAGAACAAACTTGCAAGACTGGGGTGTTAATGAAATATGCAATTTTCCTGTTGCAAGTATGTCCTTTTCTTCTATACAACACTTGTATTGTATACGTTTTATTGAAAGTAGTTTATTAAGAAAGACACCACACACTTGTATTGTATACGTTTTATTGAAAGTAGTTTATTAAGAAAGACACCACACACTTGTATTGTATTTGTTTTATTGAAAGTAGTTTATTAAGAAAGACACCACACACTTGTATTGTATACGTTTTATTGAAAGTAGTTTATTAAGTAAAACACCATTGTTTTAAAGCATTTATTAAGTAAAGGTTTGTGGCATGTACTAGCAAGAACATAGCTAGGAAATAAACATGTATTAGAAAGAGCTTTGCTAAAAAGAATGACCAAGAGTAATTCAAATGTTACCGTCGAGTGTTCTGTAGTAGACAGGCGTAGAGTGAAGCAGAGGAGAAGAATCCGGAGAAGATAGAATGCGAAGATGTAGAGAGGTTATATAGGTACTTTCTTAGGGGATTTCCAAAAACTCATGGTATCTCAGGACATTGGAATGCACCTGCTGGTTATAAAAGGCTGAAGTACGAAGAGGACATCAGATGCTGGTTCTGCAACAGCTTCTCCGGTGCCAGACGACCTGCCATGACGACCTGCCATTGAAGCCTTCGAACGACTAAGATAGCAATTTATTTTCTTTTATATTTCTTTATTTTATATAGTAGTATTTGTATGTAAAATATATAACCTATAGACAATAAAATTATATTTTATTATAACCAAGAAGCCTGCCTGCCAAAAGACTCTGATTGATAGACTTGAACTGAACAGACCACGGAGGAGTCTTCTGAAGCCTATGGTGTGAGTATGAAAATTACTTATACGATAGGGCAGATTCGACTATCTTTACCTAACCTGAGAATAAACAAAATAAGGTAGAAGGTGTAGGAAACTGAGCACCGCAAAACAATACTTAAGTCACTTTTGCAAAACTCTTCACACAGTGAGCACAACAGAAGTCTATGTGGGCTAAACTGAGGATCAATTATCATTGTTTTGGCACAAAATGCATTCAATGACTACATCTCTCAAATTTCATGAATTCTTTTCTCACTCAGACACAACAACTGCCAAAAATCTTTGTACGTACAGGACATTTTGCACATGCTTACATACTGTTTTCAAAACTGTTAAACTTATGTTCAAATAAGGAAATAATAACATAATGCAAAACTGAATAAGACAGCAAAATTCAACAGCAATATTTTATTGAAACATATTTCAAATCTAAAAATGTGAGTAGATTAGCATTACTATTGTATCTGTATCAGTGGATGGTGTGTATACAAATTCTTGTATTTTGGAATTACTTAGTGCAAAAAAAAAAAAAATAAACAACATAAAATATTGACAAATTCTGCATCATGTCTGATTCATTCCAGTAACATATATTGCAGTTATAAACAATATATATTGCAATTATAAACAGAGATGTGTCCTTGTTTTACACAAGAAAACACTGCGTAATGCTACATGTTGTTAGTGTTTTTTAGGTCATTGTTTTGTGGGTGACAAAGTGTGTTTGTCGGCTGTCAACCTTTGCTAGTGTTCTGGAAGAATGACCTGAATAAAGTGTTTTGGTAGTTGTAGTGCATTTTGAATGTGAAATGAATTGCTTTGCCAAGCTGAAAGTCGGTTAGGAGAATTGTGTGAAGAGTTATGCAAAAGTGACCTAAGTATTGAGAAATGTGTCCTAGCGTCTGTAAAAAACTGTAATACAGGTAAAAGACTTTTTTTGTTGTTGTTATTCTTTCTCTCACTGTTATATCAAACCTACCATTACAATTATAGACCGATCATTTCTTTGTCAATGGGCAAACGTAAAAAAAAATTATCAGAGGATCAAATAATTGTTTTCCTTCACTGTAAGAGCTTAATGAAAGGTATTTACTGTGAATGAGACATATAGATGAAACACTCTGTGTAGTGAAAAGGATATTTTGTGAACGTGTGTATTGTGCTAAAACAATTGAAAGTATGTTGAAATGCTTGAAAAAAGGGCATTTTTGATGATTTGTTGTGGGATTAGTACTAAGAGTTTTGAAAATGTACCACTTGCATGTGTAAATAGTAAAAAAAAAAGAAAAAAAAAAAAGCTGTAAAAGATGGCATTAAACATGATTAAAAACCAGCTACGATCAACTGCCGTTTATTTTAAAACGAGATGAATTCCAAATGGCATTTTTGGACTAGTGATTGGAACTTCAGTTTGTCGTTCCAAACTGAATCCTTTCACTAGGCCATCAAAGGGTGCATCTCAGACAGTTCCCTAGGTAGTAAATCAGTATATTGTGCACACGAGTATTGATTAATAAATTTGTAAAACATCTGTGTTCTGTTACAAATCCTTGCAACAAGGGGACATATTCAGCAGCATTGACACTCCATGTGTTGTGCGACGGGTTATGAGTTTTTTTTTTTTTTTGTGTGTGTGTGTGTGCCATTAACTGTTATTGTTACACTGTAAACTATTTAAAAGGCATAATTTAATTTTTGAGATAAATTGTACCTTTCTTTTTCCTTCAGGGTGTGACCAAATGTTTCATTGATGCTTTGTCATCATTGCAAGTTTTCAGATGCTAGCCAGTCAGTTCTTCCAAGGCACCACCAACTCAAACACTTGCACAAGACCAGACTGCTCCACTGCAACTACATAGTGTGTGTACTTTCAAAACTAAGACTTTATTATTTTCATTCCAGGTAATTTGTGTTAATTTAGTTTTTACTAAAATTAAAATGTGCTTTATTGTTCACCTATGCATATGTCATTCTGTGACAGAAGAAGACGGTCGTGAACACGCTGAGAACCGTTTGCCCAGGCTCTGGAATAAAGGTAATAATGTTGTAAATAAAGTTCAGTTTCTTGCACAGTGTCACGGATCAGACAGGAACACATGAACAACGACGTAATAAAAGTAAACATATTTAATAAATCCAAAAGAATACAGGCAGACACAGGAACACCAGGGGATAACATCCAATGAACATCAAAGACCGACAGCAATGAGCTGAAAACACACACACTGTATATATATATATATATATATATATATATATATATATATATATATACACACACACAGACTAATTACACAGGTGCAGACAATGAGGGAGAAACCAAAAACAGAAACCAACATGAAAGTCCGGGGGTGTGACATTACCTCCCCCTCCCGGAAGGCGTGTCCTCGCGCCGACAAACGGGAGGTTTCGGCGGAGGACGGACTCCCGGGAGGAGGGCAAGAGATGGAGTCCAGGGTGGTGACGGAGGGAGGAGCCAAGGAGGTGACAGGAGGGGGCTGGAGCAGGAGAAGCCAGGTGAGACCCAGGCCGCAGCCGAGATGTAATCCCACGGTGGAGCCGATGGAGGGAGGAGCCATGGTGGAGGAGAGGCTGATGACTCCATGGGTCCGACCGACGGAGGCGGAGCAGGTGGTGGGAGAGCCCGATGCGGAGACGGAAAGCCGAAGATCTTAGGTGACACTGCGGATCCGGAGGGCCAAGGCGGAACCCTAGGCTCTGGCGACCAAGGCGGAGATGGAGATCCGGAGGTCCGCGGCGGAGCTGGAGTGACAGAGGGCCGAGGCTGTGCCCGCGGGAGGGAGGAGGTCCACAGAGCCGGTGGGACGGAGCGACAAGGCACAGCCGGAGGAGTAGAGTCCATAGGCGAAGGTGGGGCGACGACTGACCAGGGCGGAGCCGGAGGGACGATGGAGCCCGGTGGAGCTGGTGGACCGATGGGCGACGGCGGAGACGAGGGAGCAGAGAGCCGGGGTGGAGCCGCAGGGTCGGAGGGCCAAGGCGGAGTCCAGGACTCTGAGGCTGGAGGCGATGGTGAGGGATCCTCCAGCCATGACACCGATGGATACTGGCAGACCCACGGCGAACCCACTGCACAGATGGTGGGCTGAGGGTGAGCAAGGGGACAGACAGAAGAAAGCGGGGATTCGGGAAGGCTGGGCGGAACCAGCGGAGAGTCAGTCATAGACAGAAGAGGGAGGGTGGGTGGGAAGTCCAGACAGACAGGTATATCCGTAAAACAGTCAATTAACCCTTTAGGCGCCAGGGTTTTTTTTGAAAAATGCTGGGTTTTGACATCAAGATTTCAAAAGTTTGTGGCTTGAAAGGGCTTAAAGATAGAGATCTACTGTAAATTAGAACAATGTTGGGCATCACCAAAAGTTGATGTGGGGTGTAAATATTCTCATCTAATTTGCATATTATGACGTCATCATGGGGGCGGCATTATTGAAATTCATAATATTCAGGAAATAGTAGATATTGAATTGATGTTTTTTAGTTTTTTGTCTTTTTATCCACATTGCAAATGATCAGAAAAGAGAAAACCAACAATAAAACAGGAAAAAATTACTCAATTATTACTATATTACAATACTATATAGTAAAATGCACGTGAACAGTAGCCTAATGTTTGATTCATCAGTAATACTCAGGAAATAATAGATATTGAATGGATGTTTGAACTTATTTGCACATTTTTTGTCTTTTATCCTCATTCCAAATTATCAGAAAAGAGGATACCAACAATATAACAGGAAAAAGTACTAAATTATTACTATTCTATATAACAGGGGTTTTCAAACCTGTCCTGGAGCCTCCCCTGCCCTGCACATTTTGCTTTTCTCTCTCATCTAATACACCTGATTCAAATCATCAGCTCATTAGTAGAGACTGCAAGACCTGAATTGGGTGTGCCTAATAAGGGAGACATACAAAATGTGCAGGGCAGGGGAGGCTCCAGGACAGGTTTGAAAACCCCTGCTATATAGTAAAATGCATGTGAACAGTAGCCAACTGTTTGATCAGTTCATAATAATATTCAGGAAATAATAAATATTGAATGGATGTTTGAAGTTATTTGCTCATTTTTTTGTCTTTTATCCTTATTTCAAATAATCAGAAAGAGGAAACCAACAATAAAACAGGAAAAAGTACTAAATTATTACTATATTACTATTCGATGTAGTAATAAAATGCATGTGAACAGTAGCCAACTGTTTGATCATTTCACAAGTAATATTCAGGAAATAAAAGATAATAAATGGATGTTTGAACTTATTTGCATGTTTTTTTTTATCCTCATTCCAAATGATCAAAAAAGAGAACACCAACAATAAAACAAAAATATTACATATTACACTACTATATAGTAGTAAAATGATCAAATGGATGAGAATAGAGGAAACCAACAATAAAACAGAAGAAATTACTAAATTATTAGAATATTACTATACCCCTGTGTACACTATGACCACATTCACCCCTGCCACCCCCATTCCTTTTGGGCAAAGGGACGAAATGATCGCTGGTTATGCTTTGTAAACACTTTCTCGTGGTGCGCGGCGGCACCACTGCGAGGCAAAGATGTACCGGGAGACGCGCGTCTATTAGACGGCCGATCGTCACTTCCAAAAGGCAAACATTCCCCTTCAGAGTGAGAATCGGCAAATAGCATTTGCAACATTTGTTTGTGCTTCATGAACAATCTCGTCTTACATAGCAGCACAACTGCTCCGCAAAGATGTACCGCGAGATGTGCGTCTATTAGACGGCCGATCGTCATTTCCAAAAGACAAATATTCCCCTTTAGAGTCACAATCAGCAAATAACATTTGCAACACATCTTCACGGTACAACTTTTTATCAGCCGTTTGGTGCTTTTCTCCTCACAAATCTGACAATTTACTCTATTTATGCTATGAACGGTCCTGCTTCCGCATCAATGAAGATCGCTCGCTTTCTCTGTGATTTCCTCCAATACTTTGAACAGGAACAAGACGTAATTTTGGTCTAGAATCGAAGTACTACATGTCTGCCATCTAGTGGTTAGGAATACAAATGAGAAATTACACCGTATTAGGAACTACAGTCTATTTCAATGGGTATGACGTCTTGTCGCAATTCTGCGACTTTGGCGCTTAGAGGGTTAAGTCCCCAGAGTCTTGTTCCAGCTCACCCTCAGTGGTGGTGCAGTGGGCGGGGCTCTCTATCGCCCCCTCTTGCTCGACACAGCACTCCACCGTTACAGCTGTGATAGCCGGCTCTCGCACCTGGTCGGAAGTTATGATCCTATCGGCGCTCCATACAGCTGTCGCTCCGGGCTCGGGCTTCCCGTCTACGATGGGCTCAATCTTGCAATCTGCGGGTCGGGGTGGCTGGCTGGGCTCTGGGTCTGGAGTGACACTGACGAGGTTCTCCTGGAAACAGGTGGGAAATGAGGGTTTGTTTCTCGCCAGTGTCCACTCCACAAACGCAGCGAAGTCCGCTCGAGGGCTCTGCTCCGCTCTGCATGACGCGTTGAGGCTTGCATCATAGAACATACAGAGCGCGTCGTCCGGATAGCTGGTGGTATGAGCTACGAGCTGGAACATCAATGTGTAGCCCTCGAGCGGTAAATCCCCCTGCTTCAGCTGGAGGAGGATGAATTCTGGACGGAGGAAGGACTCCATAGAAAACACACGACAGAAACAAAAGACTGGGAAAAACGAACGGGAAACAAAACGGAGGTGAACACGCAAAAAAATAAACTGCATCGGTCGGTCTTTCTGTCACGGATCAGACAGGAACACATGAACAACGACGTAATAAAAGTAAACGTATTTAATAAATCCAAAAGAATACAGGCAGACACAGGAACACCAGGGGATAACATCCAATGAACATCAAAGACCGACAGCAATGAGGTGAAAACACACACACTATATACACAGACTAATTACACACACAGGTGCAGACAATGAGGGAGAAACCAAAAACACTCAGAACTGCAGGGGAAAATGGAAGAAACCAACATGAAAGTCCGGGGGTGTGACACACAGAGTGATCGCCTAATAATACCTCAATTGTCAGGAGCCTCTGGTAATTTGGTCTTGTCAGTATATGTTGTTTCTTTACTCTCAAAGGCCTGCAGCCACAGACATGACGTTTATGAACTGCCAAAGACAACGGTTTTACCTAAACATCTTCTTTACTGTTCAACTGTTCAATAAATTCATGCTGATACTATAAGAGATAAAATTATAGTATAGCAGTATGGAGTACTTCAAAGCTCAGTACTAGGACCATAGGTTTTCACGTTTTACATGTTACCCTTAGGCAATATCATCAGGAAACATCACAGCTTTCACTGTTATGCCAATGATACTCAACCATAACCCTAACCCTAAGCCTGACAAGCCTAACGATTTTCACAACTAACGGAAATACATAGTTGGATGGCCGGTTAAACACTGTCTAACACTTGATGCTGCTCTTTCAATTCTTCATCATCAGTTAGAAACGTAGGTGTGTTATTTGATAGCAATCTTTCCTTTAAAAGCCACATTTCTAGGATTTGTAAAACCGCATTTTTCCGTCTTAAAAATTCTTAATCTTAATTACAACCTATGCTCCCAATGTCGAATGTCAAAGAAACATTAATTCATGCTTTCATGACCTCAAGTTTAGATTACTGTAATGCTTTAATGAGTGATTGCTAGAATTCTTACTAGAACCAGGAAATTTTATCAAATTTGCTTGGTTCTCTCAACACTTCACTGCCCTCCATTAAACATTTTAAAACCTTACTAATTACTTATAAAGCCCTGAATGGTTTAACACCTCAGTATTTGAGCAAGCTCTTATCGCATTATAGTCCTTCATGTCCACTGCATTCTCAAAACTGTGGCCATTTGATAATACCTAGAATATAAAAATCAACTGCGGGCAGCAGATCCTTTTCCTACTTAGCGTCCAAACTCTGAAACAATCTACCTAGCTTTGTTCAGGAGGCAGACACACTCTCTCAGTTTAAATCTAGACCCATCTCTTTAACCTGGCTTACACATAACACATAACACACTAACACAATTCTAATATTCAAATCTATTAAAAGACTGTTAGGCAGCATTAATTTGGTCAACCACAAATGGGAACACTTCCCATAACACCCAATGTAAGAAGAATGTCATCTACTCAAATATTAGTCTGTTTCATTCTTATTTGCAGGTCACCGTAGCCACCCAGATCCAATCTGTATCCAGATCAGATGGTCTCTGCAGTCAGCTAGATCGAGTATGTACTGTATGATTTTTGCAGATGTCAAAAATGGTTTACATTTATTTTAGTCATAGTACTTCTTATTCTTTCTTAAAGAGACCGTTGTAGTGATAGATTGTATTTGTATTTGCCAGTACTAAAACTAACCACTAGGTATCAGGAGTGTTACAAGTGCATTGCTTACTTAGGTAAAAGCATTCTGTGTGTATGTTTACTCCTGGCATTAACATGTATTTAATGTAAGCGTATCACACCAGGGCACACTGTGATCGGATCACTGAAAAATATTTTTTGTGATCTGGGATGCATTATACAGTATGCCCAATTTGTGCTAATTACAATGTAATCCAATTTTAGCCATTAATATATTTTTAAGATACTAAAAAAAGCACAAATGTCAGGGCATGTCAAAACTTCTTCAGGGCCCCAAAACACCCTTAGACCCCAGAGGCTTAAGTACAAGCAATACTCAAAATGCTCTGACCCACAGATAGAAAGGCTGTACTAAGAGTGATGATAATGATCAATTTCATTGGAAAATTCCAATCAAAGAGAGCTTTTAAGTGACAAAGGTGAGTTCAAGTGGACAGCTTATGAACCAGAATGGGGATGACTGAAGACTCTCCTCACCTCTGAGCCATTTCTGACATTCTTTGACCCATCAAAAAGGACAAAGATATCGACAGATGCATCCAAAGATGGACTGAGTGCAGTTCTACTGCAGGTGGAGGAAGAAAACTGGGAGGCCAGCTGCATATGCCTTTAAGAACAATGACTTCATCTAAATGTCGATACGCACAGATTGAAAAAAAAAATGCTTGGGCTTGGTGTATGGAGTGGAAAGATTCCATAGCTATGTGTACGGGTTACCAACATTTGAGCACAAACAATTAATAGCTATCATTAAAAATAACTTTATGTAGATGCATTTGGAAGATGTGTGTTGGTCCTTAACATATTTTCGACCAGTCAGCTTTTTTAAGTTCAATATCGCTCTCATTGTTTGCTTACTGCTTAACCCACTCTCTCCAAACGCATTTAATGAGCAGCGGAATGTTTAGAGAGAAAGTGTAATATCAGAAATATTATTGTGCATTAACATTATAAACACTATAAACATAGCTATAAGTTACCCTGACTCCAAACCGAATCATTTAAATGTGGAGGTATTCAGAACAGAACAGGAATGAAACAAAATATATAAAGTTAAGAAACCAAAACAAAGCGAAACTAAAAATAACAGGCATTGGGCTCACGACACGTACCTCACAAATCCAAGTGTTTCCATATTCCCAATGTAGAATGATAAGCTGTTATTTATAATGTATACTAGGCTTTGTATTGTACATTCGTATTTCGATTGAAAAAAATATATATTCTCTTGTTTTTGTTCCAAGCTCTGTTCGTTACGGTAAAACCATGAAAATGGCATATTTGGTGTAGTTTATTTAATCTAATTTAATTATTTTGATTTTTTTCTGCTGTTTTTGTATGCCTCATTTATTAATGTAAGCGAACTTTTAATAATTCGTTTGGAGTTCACTGTAATTTGTATTGTGATCACTAACAACTTCCTTCTTATTATTTCCTCATAATAATAATAATAATAAAATAAGTAAAGATGTGGAAATTGAAAGCATGCATTTCATTTGGCTATATAGAGAGAGAGTTGCGACAACTCCGTTGATGCCAATGGACCATTTTTTTACAGCAATGGCGGATCGTGGAGACGCTCAATAGTTCCCGGAAGTTCGCGCTAATAATATCAGCGCCGTAGAGATGCAGCAGAAGAGATCGCTGTGATCAACTTTTGAACGGTAAGACATTTAAAGAACAAAACTGTAAAAGCTAATCAATTTAACTTGTGCATTAAAACAGATTGTTATTACATTATTTCTCACTTAATTAGTAGATTTACGGGATGTTATGCATTCTCTTCGTGCAGTTTCATCCATCATTGTGTAATTAAGGCTCTTAAACAGGATTTTTGCTGGTGGGAGCTACTTAATAGTTCTGGATTTATTGCAATGAATGCTGATTGACCTATTTTCGTTTCAGAATCATGCTAGGCTATATATATATATATATATATATATATTTACACTTAAACGTCTTAGCTACTATAGAACTACTGTGTGAAGGATCAGTGATGCCACAGGACTGAGTTGTGATGAAGCATCACTTAACCATTTCTCCTGTTATTCTCCTCTACCCTGCTTTCAGAACAAGAACCACCTGAAGTAAAACAGTGCCAGCTCCTAAGTATGATTACATCACATTTTGTTAATGTAATCTATAGATTGCTCCTGCTGACTATATCCAGTTTTTTATGAAGACTTCAGATGACCAGCACCTATGAAGAGATGACGCCAACCCTTGAGAGGACTTCAGATGAAGCAGACTCTAAATAAACATACAAAACTGATAAATTGCCCTTGCATTGTAATCAACATGATCACATCATGCTTTAATTTGTTCATTGTTTCTGATTACATGTTACTTAACTGCATGATTTGTATAGCCTAATTTCAGAACATTTCTGCAATATGGACATTACAGTAAAACAGATACGCCTGTTAACAGAGCTCTGATTTGTAAAGCTGCTAGAAACAATGTGTATACTAAAAAGTGCCATACAAATAAATGTAAATTGAACAAAACTTGATGATTCGTTTTTTCTCCTCTCCATATCAGTAGAGTAACCATACATTCACTCTGCTTTATGTGACTGATGCACTCCCATGCAGCACAGCAAACTGTAATGGAGACTGTTCAAGGACAACTTGGTTTATAATTTATTATAAATGTCTAAATCGATTTATGTAAATATGTGCATAACAAAACTCAACATACATAAAATATATGATTTAATGTGTAAAAATGTTTTAAGTTTTTTCAATTTGAATATACTACAAATATATTTTTAGATATTAATAATTGAGGGGTGCACAAGAATCAAAAACCTTAACCAAGATTCATTTTCACTTAATCATAAATATATTTACTTATTTGGAATTAATTTTAAAAAGACAACAAACTTAACACTTACAATGAGATTAGTAAAACGACAGTAAACATTAAGATGTGATTGCACTTGATTAACATACAAGCTGTAACACACACGCACATATAGAAATAATTATATTTATTTATAGAGGCTGAATTACTTGGTAAAAGACCACGATGTCGTTTATATAGCAAACACGGACTTTTACCATGGTAGCCTTAAATATGTTAACAAGGCAGGTACTGATCGCTAACCACAGCAATCCTCAAATATTAGCAGTTTTTATCTTTTAACACCAACACTATTACAACTACATATATATATACTACGTATACATGTATACATTATTTTATAAATAATGTCAATAAATCATTTTTTGTCAACTAAATACCAAAAATTGCTGTCCTGTCCCTCTAACTCAATGTATTCCAATTGCCCGCTATGAACTTCCTGGAACTATTTGAGGGCTGCGTGAATCACGTGACGATCGAGCGTTTTGGACTTCCGTTGTCGCAACTCTCTCTCTGTATGGCTCTGGTGATTAAGTGTGTGTTTTTCGTGAGCGAGTTGCTGCTGAGGCGGGGGCGCTGCGGGGGCGGGGCGGAGGATCGCGATGCTGGCTCAGCATCGTGATGATGTCTATCGGCCATCGGCGATGGACGATGGCATCGTCTATCGACCCAACCCTAGTGGACACAGATGATCGTCACTCTAGTCAAGGCGTGTGTTTACTTCAGCTTGCACTCTGCGGCTCGCTGAAGCATCCCAGAAGCAGCTGTCTGTGCTACATCGCTAAAGTGCAGCTAATGCGAATCCCCCACCTCGTCCCTCCCCACCCTCCAATGATTAGAATTAGTAGGCGGGATTTATGTTGTGATCTCATAGCATGCGGAAAACAAACACTGTAGTCCAAAGGGGGACTCACTAAATTCCAGGGGTTTCATTACCACGACGTAAAATGGGCGTCCCTGGGGGCGTTGGGAAAACGCCCCTTTCTAAAAAAAAATTATTAAGAGAGGTCACCGATCATGCGCAGTAAGTAAGTTTTTTTGCGCGGGTATTTCAAAACCTAGGATCAGCACTGATGGATAATGAAGGACAACACAGTCATACAGGTTATTTTTATGTTTTAAAATCTTAAATTAAAACGATTTTCGAAAACAAATAAACAGCCGTTATAGAAATGTAAAACGTGTAGCGTCTATTTACGAAAATAAATCATGGTTTACAACGGTATCGTGGCCAGGTAACGTTATTTCAAGACACTGTAACGTTATATGAATATAATTATGAAGGGCACGAAACCCCTGTGATTGTGGACAGGTATTTCAAAATACTGTATATGAATATAATTATGAAGTGCAAGAAACCCCTGTGATTGTGGACAGGTATTTCAAAATACTGTATATGAATATAATTATGAAGTGCACGAAACCCCTGCGATCTTGGACAGGTATTTCAAGACACTGTATGAATATAATTATGAAGTGCACGAAACCCCTGCGATCGTGGACAGGTATTTCAAAATACTGTATATGAATATAATTATGAAGTGCACAAACCCCTGTGATCGTGGACAGGTATTTCAAAATACTGTATATGAATATAATTATGAAGTGCACGAAACCCCTGCGATCTTGGACAGGTATTTCAAGACACTGTATGAATATAATTATGAAGTGCACGAAACCCCTGCGATCGTGGACAGGTATTTCAAAATACTGTATGAATATAATTATGAAGTGCACGAAACCCTTGCGATCGTGGACAGGTATTTCAAGACACTGTATGAATATAATTATGAAGTGCACGAAACCCCTGCAATAGTGGAGGTATTTGAAGCAAATTGTTTTTCCCTAACTGCGCATGATCGGTGACCTATGCAAATTCTCAAATAGGCCACGCCTGCCTGGTGACGCAGTATCGATTACGCTGTACTGAAACCCCTGGAAAAAAGTGCATCCCAGTCCAAAGGAGCTGTTCGTTGTAGATCTTGAAAAGGGATTTTTTTTTAAACTAAATATCTCCCTTTGGAGTGGACTTTGAGATTTGTAACTCTGTAGATGTTTTTTATGCCCAAACATATACACATCACACGCTGGCTAAAATTTAAAAAGTGAAAAAGCATAATAGGACCACTTTAAATCATAGTCTATATATAAAATAAATGAATACACTAATGTTGCTCAGATGTCAAATTATGGTTGAAAGTAAAAACCCAACCTTTGTTTGATGAAGCTCCAACTTCATTAATCAAATCCAAAAACAACATTACCATTAACCGAAGTTTAAATGTCGATGTCTGTTTGAAAGTAATAGTTTGGTTTGATGTCACCATTATGGTGAGAAGAATTTGCTTTAGTTGGGCTATTTGTCTCTTGAGTTATATGTTTTTCTAGCTGCCATAACTATGTTAGTTATGGTAAACCGCCAGAGAAAATGTAGTCAGATAGTGTCGGCTACATGCTGATAGTTCAGATATCATTTTTTGGTTCTCTGATTTCATTCAGTTTAATCTGTGGTGTTAGCTGCACATTATTTATTACAGCAATACAATGGTTCTACAGACCAAGATTCCCCAGAATTTTAATAAGATCATTTTGAACATAAGGTAAAAAAATAAATTGTTTTTTGTTTGTCACAAAAACATCAAGAATCAGTGTACAGTATGAATCTCAACAATGTTGAGATACTTCATGCTGCAATGTATTCTGGGTGCATCATACAAAACTCATCCAGGGCTCCCAAAATGCATTGTGGCATGAAGCATGTCACCTTTATTGAGATTCATACACTGATTCTTAATGTCTGTGTGTGTCTAAGCATTCAGTAGTTTAAAGAGATTTGTGAGCAATGTGTTTTAAAATTTAGCGGTAGAAATACAGATCAATACTCATCAGAATACCATTGGATCTTTTGCTGTTGCAATGCATTATTACAGTCACAAATATGAAATTAATAGTATAAAATAGACTCTAAATGAGATCAGATCACTACATGATGATATCAGTGACATCAATAAGTCGCCAACATCATTTAAGCACATTTTTTCCTGTTGCTTTTGCCATAACAAACATAGTTAGAGCAGTGAGCGAAGAATGTTGAATCAAGAGTCAAATTGCCCAACTAAAGCAAACGCTTTTCACAATAAGGGTGACGTCAAACCAAACTATTACTTTCAAATAGACCTAGATGTAAACCTCGGTTAATCTCAATAAAAACTTGTGTAAATGTATTACAGAAATAAAGTCAGTCTGGTTCATAAGTGAAGCTGGTAATGCAGTTTTGGGAGATATCGGATGACGCTGGGGCTTGACATCAAACAAAGTTTGGGTTTTTACTTTCAACCAAAATTTCAACCAAAAATCCACATCTATATGGGAAGCTTTAGGTGTAAACAGGCCCTTAGACTTTGCGAGTGACAGTTGCTTGATCACTGATCTGTTGTAGGGGATTATACTCTAAAAGAGGTCACTAACTACATCATTACTTAGGTAAAAAGGTTTCTGGTTAACTTGTAGAAGAACAGGCAAAATCTTAACAGATGTACAGATGTCAATGTCAATAATGTTAAAATTTTTTATCTACAAGTACCATCCTTCCAAAGTATACAATATGTGCTTTTGTGAACTATTAGCTAGAAATTAGCAAATTAGTTTGAAATGGTCAAACCTGTTACTGTCAGCCCTGTTACTTTTCAGCGTAACAGGTTTTGACATGTGGGTAACATGGATGACATAAATTAGGTGGCGCCCTGTTTTTAAATATTGTTTGTGTAAAATTCAAACATTTTAAAGGTCACCCTGGCTGTAGTCTCGCGTAGACTGACGGCTAAAGGTCTGGAATCCATGGCAGCTTTCATTGGCCAAGACCCGCCCATAAGGCCGTTTGACCGACATGTCAAACAACCAATCAAGTTTGGGGTGTGGAAATGTCCCCACAACAACAGACTGGTGTGAAGTCAGTCATTGATATAACCAGCATTGAAACTTAAAGAAGAAGAGGGAGAAGCAGTAAGCCAGTAATTTGTTTGCGAACATTGCAAAAGTGTATAACAACAATGGCCCCACCATAGCACAGAAACTGCACTTGTAAAAATCACAAATGACTTGCTTCTTGCATCAGATGAAGGCTGTGTCTCATTGCTAGTTTTACTTGATCTTAGTGCTGCGTTCGACACTATAGATCATGACATACTCATAGATCGATTACAAAACTATACAGGTATTCAAGGGTAGGCTTTAAGATGGTTCAGATCATACCTGTCAGATCGCTATCACTTTGTTTATTTAAATGGGGAGTCATCGCAATTATCGCCAGTAAAGTATGGAGTACCACAAGGATCTGTCCTAGGTCCTCTGCTATTTTCAATTTACATGTTACCCCTTGGTAATATTATTAGGAAATATGGGATTAGTTTCCAGTGTTATGCTGATGATGCTCAACTATATATTTCAACAAGACCAGATGAAACTTCAAAAGCTAACAGAGTGTGTTCAAAATGTAAAAGACTGGATGACCAATAATTTTCTACTATTATACTCAGATAAGACCGAGATATTAGTTATTGGACCAAAAAACAGTACACAGAATCTCTTAAATTACAATTTGCAAATTTAAAAACTAGACGGATGTACTGTTATTTCCTCTACAGTCAAAAATCTGGGTGTTATATTAAACAGCAAGCTGTCTTTTGAAAATCATATTTCTCATGTTACAAAAACAGCATTCTTCCATCTTAGAAACATTGCCAAGCTCAAAACATGTTACCTGTTTCTGATGCAGAAATGTTACTTCATGCATTCATGACGTCTAGACTGGACTATTGCAATGCACTAGTAGGTGGTTGTCCTGCATCTTCAGTTAACAAGCTACAGGTAGTCCAAAATGCAGCTGCTAGAGTCCTTACCAGGTCAAGAAAATATGATCATATTACCCCAATTTTACAGTCTCTGCACTGGCTACCTATTAGGTTCTGTATCACTTACAAAATATTACTTCTTACCTATAAGGCCCTTAATGGTTTAGCTCCTGCATACCTAACTAGTCTCCTACCACGCTACAATCCATCACGCTCCCTAAGGTCGCAAAACTTTGGACTTTTGGTAGTACCTAGGATAGCAAAGTCCACTAAAGGAGGGAGAGCCTTTTCACATTTGGCTCCCAAACTCTGGAATCGCCTCCCTGATAATGTTTGGGGTTCAGACACTCTCTATGTTTAAATCCAGATTAAAGACTCATCTCTTTAGCCAAGCATTCACATTATGTATCTCATAACCTTGTACTTCATTTACATCTGATCAAATGCACATCAACATTCTTCAGCTTGGGCTAAACACATAATTTTTGCTTGGTTAGAACAGCAGCTACGCCAATTATTTCTCTATTTGTCTCTCCGTTTCTGCCACGGGATTGCCATCCAGATTCAGTCTGGATTCAGAATACCTGAGTAGAGATGATGCCAACCCCTCAGAGGACCTCTGAAGATGCCAGCCCTAAAACAACATACAGCTGTCATGACTCTGGGCTGTGGGTTTTCCCTCCTCAACCGGAGGTCGCTGTTCCCTTCCTCCCGCACTTCACTCCCTTGATTGTATACCTGTCTTTGATCATCACACTCGTTTCACCCACAGCTGTTTATGATTACTACGGACTATATAGTTTCACATGTCGCACCACTCATCCTGCTTGCATTGTCTTCATATGTCTGTCTCTCACGCTCCAGATCTCTGTTCTCCTAGCTCGTGTTTCAGTTCTGTTTATTTGTGTTTTTCAAGTCGTGTTGTGCCGTGTTGGCCTTTTGTTTGTGTTTTGTTTGTTTGTTTTATTAAATTATTCCTTACCTGCATTTTGGACCCTGATCTCATCCCTCACGTGACAACAGCACTACAAAATTTTGCTACAAGTTTGATTGCAACACTGTTATGGAAGCAGACGGACAACAAGAGGAGTACAGGTAAGTGAGTTTATTTAAACAGCAGTGCAGGAAGTGAGACTTGGAGTGGTGAATCAGGTGAGTAGTAGCTTTCACTGAATGATTTGCTGGATGCTTTGACTGGAGAGGACTAAAGATGAATACTCCTTTGCAGGAACGCTGGCGATGTGCAGGACGGCTTATGACACACACACACACACACACTGGAGGAATGGATGAGGCTTACGGCTCGATCACCCTTGACGACTGGAACTGGAAGACAACTGGAAGAGACGAGATATAGGTGAGTATCTTAGAGTAGGAATCGTAGATAATGGTCTTAGCTGAGGATAGCGTTTGCTTTAGGAAGCTTGCGCTACAGTCCGCTTCGTGGAAATGAGCCCGGACAATGACTGGCGTGTGTGGTGTGCTTATGAAGGTGCTGAAGGTGATTAGGTGCAGGTGTGGCTGATTAGAACTCAGGTGATGGTGAACATGGCGTGATTGACGTGGAAGAACCTGGCCAATCCATGACATTACCCCCCTCCCCAGGGCCCGCTCCCGAGGGCCTACACCTCCGGCGCCGTGGTGGCCTGCCTCTTCCTCGGGGTGCCGGTTGCTCAGGATGGCTCGAATGGAAATCCTCCAATAGGGCTGGGTCAAAGATGTCGTCTCTAGGCACCCATGATCTTTCCTCTGGACCGCAGCCTTCCCAGTCCACTAGATACTCCAGGTGACCACCACGACGTCGGGACTGCAGAATCTCTCGAACCGTGTAGACAGATCCTTCCTCTAGGAGTAATGGGAGAGGGGGTTCCTCTTCTTGGCCAGGTTCTGTGGGAGAGACAAGAGGTGGGTGCCAGGGTTTTAACAGAGAGACATGGAATGTGGAATGGATCCTGTACTGTGGGGGTAACTGGAGTTTGTAAGTGACGGGATTGACCTGTTCCAAGATTGTGAAGGGACCAACAAACCTGGGACTAAGTTTTTTGGAGGGCAGTCGCAGACGAATGTCTCGGGTGGAGAGCCAAACCTTATCTCCCGGAGCATAGGCCGGGGCCGGAATCCTTCTTCTATTCGCCATAGACTTGAATCTGCGAACTGCCCTCTGGAGATGATGGTGAGCTTCGACTCTCTCGCTCTCCCGGAACCAGTAATCCACTGCGGGCACCTCAGATGGTTCACCATTCCAGGGAAATAATGGAGGCTGGTATCCTAGGACACACTGGAATGGTGTGAGGCCGGTGGTAGCTTGCCGCAGTGAATTTTGGGCGTATTCCGCCCAGCCCAGAAACTGGTTCCAGGAGTTCTGGTGAGCGTGACAGAAGGTCCTGAGAAACCGCCCCACTTCCTGGATCTTCCTCTCCGTCTGGCCGTTGGTCTGCAGATGGTAGCCAGAGGACAGGCTGACGGCCACACCTAGGAGCCTAAAGAACGCTTTCCAGACCCTTGATATAAATTGGGGTCCCCTGTCGGATACTACGTCTTCGGGGATGCCGAAGTACCTGAAGACATGATTGAAGAGGAGCTCTGCAGTTTTGAATGCGGTAGGGAGACCTTTCAAGGGCAGCAGTCTGCAGAAT
The DNA here is from genome assembly GCF_049309525.1 of Garra rufa. Lineage (NCBI taxonomy): Eukaryota > Metazoa > Chordata > Actinopteri > Cypriniformes > Cyprinidae > Garra > Garra rufa. Next base: position 34,924,355 of record NC_133369.1, read on the forward strand.
TTGGAGAAGCGATCCACGATGACGAGAATACAGGTATTTCCCTCTGATGGTGGTAGATCCGTCATAAAGTCAACTCCTAGGTGTGACCAGGGGCGGTTAGGAATTGGCAAGGGATGGAGCTTCCCGGTGGGTAGGTGTCTGGGACTTTTAGATGTAGCGCACTCCTTACAGCCTTGGACGTACCGTCTCACATCCCTTGCCATGTCCGGCCACCAGAAGCCTTCGGCTAGCAACGAGAGAGTTTCGTTGGCCCCTGGATGTCCGGTGCCCGGAGAGGTATGGGTGGAGTGGATGAGATCTACCCGTTGGATCCTGGGGATGTATTGGCGATCTGGAGGACAGCCCGGCGGAGGTCGGGGTACTGGAGTGGCGACGGCTGGAGGAGCTGCCCATTCAATGGGACTGACGATGATTTCTTCAGGGAGTATCGTGGAAGTGGTCTCTTGGGTTTCCTGTGAGTCATATAACCGGGACAGGGCATCAGCACGGACGTTCTTTGGACCAGGACGATTGGAAATAGTGAACTGGAATCTGGAGAAGAACAAGGACCACCTTGCTTGACGGGGGCAGAGCCGTTTTGCTGCTCGGAGATATTGTAGGTTTTTGTGATCCATTAGGACCTGGAATGGATGATTAGCACCCTCCAACCAATGCCGCCACTCCTCCAAGGCGAGTTTAATGGCCAGGAGTTCCCGGTTCCCGATGTCATAATTCCTCTCCGCTGGGCTGAGCTTCCGGGAGAAGTAGGCACATGGATGGAGTTTCTTGGGTGTTCCATGATGTTGTGATAGGACGGCTCCGACTCCAGATGTGGAAGCATCCACCTCAACAACGAATGGACGTTCCAGATCTGGATGGGTAAGTAGAGGTGCTTGGGTGAAGGCAGACTTTAAGGATTGGAAGGCTGCGGCGGCTTCAGGGGACCAGAGGAGAGTTTTGGGTTTTCCTTTGAGGAGGTTAGTGAGTGGAGCGGTGATGATGCTGTATTTGTGGATTAACCGGCGGTAGAAGTTTGCAAATCCGAGGAATCTCTGAAGTTCCTTTATGGAAGTGGGAGTTGGCCAGGCTGTAACAGCAGATACCTTCCCCTCGTCCATGCGGACCCCATGTTGGTCGATGATGTAACCGAGGAAGTGGACAGACTGGAGATGAAAGGAGCATTTTTCGGCTTTGAGGAAGAGGTGGTGCTGTCTGAGTTTGTGAAGGACCTCCGCAACGTGGCGACGATGTTCCCTCTCACTCCTGGAGTAGATCAAGATATCGTCAATGTAGACGATCACCGACTGATGGAGGAACTCCCAGAGGACTTCATGAATGAAGTTTTGAAATACGGAGGGGGTGTTGACTAAACCGTATGGCATTACTAAGTACTCATAGTGGCCAGTAGGGGTCACAAAAGCGGTCTTCCATTCGTCCCCCCTCCGTATTCGCACCAGGTTGTAGGCGCTGCGGAGGTCCAGCTTAGTGAAGATGGTGGCGGTCCGGAGTTGTTCTAGGGCCGCAGGGACGAGAGGAAGAGGATACTTGAAGGGGATGGTGCTTTGGTTGAGGATACGGTAATCAATGCAAGGCCGCAGCCCTCCATCCTTCTTGGCCACAAAGAAGAAACTTGATGCGGCAGGTGAAGTAGAATGGCAGATGTAACCCAGGTTGAGAGCCTCCTGAATGTGCTCCTCCATGGCCTTAGTCTCCGGAAGCGACAACGGGTAGATCTTACCTCTGGGCAAAGGTGCGTTGGGAATCAGGTCAATCGCGCAGTCCCATGGCCGATGAGGAGGTAGCTGGGAAGCTCTCTTGGGGCAGAAGATGTCTTGGAACTCGGAGTTGATTTCAGGGATGCTAGTAGATCTCTTTTCCATAGGGCTTTCGATGGCAGTGACATAGACAGGTACTGGACTCGGAATGGGACAAGGAAGGTCTGGAAAACACTCGGATAAACATTTCTTCCCCCATCGCATCACTTCGCCGGAGCCCCAAGAGATGATGGGATCATGCTTCACCAGCCACGGGCGCCCTAGAATGATGTCCATGTGGGCACCCTCCAGAACCAGTAGCTGAATTTCCTCTTTGTGGAGTACTCTGACTTGAAGTTGGATGGGTTCGCATTTACGTTGGATCCGTGGTCGTACAGAGAAGGTGTTGGTTATGGGTTGGATCTGGTAGACATTAGCCGAGGCCTTGGTGTGGAGCTGGACCTGACGACAGAGGGCCCCCGAGATGAAATTTCCTGCTGACCCGGAGTCGATAAGCGCTGGGACTGAAACAGAGAAATGAGGTGTGGTTAACTGTACATAGATCGTGAGGGGGTTCATACTTTCTTTATCCGACTGGATGACACTCACCGCAGCTCTGATGGGACAAAGTGGACAGCTCAGACGAGTGTGTCCACCGGCTCCACAATACAAACAAAGACCCCGGGCCAGCCTCCTCTGTCGTTCAGCGGCGGACAGTCTACCAGATTCCAAGATCATCGGTTCTGGTTCTGCAGGGTTGGCGGGTACCGATGGAGGGAGGAGTGCAGTATTCTTTGTCTCAGAGTGGGATTGATAGGTTTTCATCCGGTCAGAACATCTGAGTGACTGTTGAATAAATTTCTCTAGACCCATAGTGTCGTCAAGACCCAGCCGGTACGTTGTTAGTAATGACCGCTCGTTCCATCCACTCGCGGCCACTAGGGTGCGAAAACGAAGTGCATATTCTTATGTTGTCATCGTACCTTGCGAGAGATGGTAGAGCTGTTCGCTGGCCGAGATACCACCATCTGAATGGCCGAAAACTTCTTTGAAGTGGGAGATGAATGATTGGAGAGAACGAGTGGCCGGTCCGGCTTGGGTCAGGATGGTATCTGCCCATTGAAGAGCGAGTCCTGTGAGGAGGGAGACGATGAAGGCGATCTTAGATTGATCTGTGGGATATAGAGAAGGTTGCATGGTGAAAATCAATGAGCATTGTAATAGAAATCCACTGCACTCCTCCGCCCCGCCAGAGTAGGGCGCCGGTCGAGCCATGGGACTGGAAACTCCAGTAGCCGAAGAAGTGCTCGGTGGTGACGGTGCCGGAGGTGCAGAAGGTGTGGTGACATGAGCAGCGGTTAATACAGATCTGGCCATTAAAAATGCGTCTATTTTCACGCGGCAGCCTGCAATTCGGCACGCGAGGCCACGCGTCCTGCCGCAGCGGCTTTTTTAGATTTTTTTACAACGTGGTTGCACTTCATACAATATCCACCAGGTGGCGCAAGGAACAACATTCGGTAGCCAAACCCTGCACAAAGAGGGATATTTGGACAGTATTTACGTCTGTAATTCATTCTGTATGTAACGGCAAAGTATTTATAATTTCGTTTCTTTTTTATTAAGGTAATTTAGAAAAAAAAAAGTTTGGAGCATTTTTGTTCGTTAAACGTAAGCTTTTTGTTTCTTAAAGACCAAGCGGCAGACAGTGAGTTGACCTACTCTGTGTTTCAATTTGCCTTCTCAAATCACGAATTGGCTAAAATAAAATCCATTGATGTAAAATAAAATATATAAATAATAATAGATATAAATATGCGCTATTAGGTGCATACCAATCGTTTACACGAGAGTGCAAAACACATTTTTAGGACATGAAGGCTCAAGCTCGATCAGTTACATTTTTTTCAGTGGAAAATATTTAACCGTTATTTTTTGTCAGACATGATAAATAAATATGTAGAAAGACTTAAATTACTACTCAACGAAAAAAACAAATAGAAAACAAAAACTGTTTTTATTATGTAGCTAGTCCGTAGAGATGCATTTCTCTCTAAAGGCGCGCGTCCAACGAGGATATGAGGACTGTTAACTGCAGCATCACTGACTCAGAAAACAGTAGTTTATAAATAAATAATTGAAATATCTCCTTACTATTAGACAGTCATGGTATTTACTTTTGCCAGTGTTTTGTGGTAGCTATGCTTTAAACACGGAACCCTTCCAAGCTGTGCTGAAAGTGCGCTTAATGCTGCTGACAGGAGCGTCCGAGCCACTCTTGAAAGTCATGGTACTGATGGTAGCCTGGTCTCGTGTTTCCCCCAGCGCTGAATTTTTTTTTTTAAATCACCACTGAATGTCTAAAATATAATTTTAGGCCGCATTTGACGGGCTAAAATGCAGGGCTATAATACGTCTTCAAAGTTGAACATGGAAATATAATGGATGTACTGCGAAAAAAGTTGTATACTCGACATTGTTTCCAAATGGTTAAATGTGAGATTCTGGAAATGAGA
>NC_133369.1:34929103-34954478 GCF_049309525.1 Garra rufa
CTAATAACTGCATTCCAGTAAAAATCCCAGCCATACAGCTTAATCAAAGCTTTAATGGCATTTCAGCATTTATCATTTAGATTCTGAATGTTAAAAGAGATCGAAATGATAGGAAAATTAACGAATATAAACGAATAATGTCCGAAGAAGATGTCCTCTCCAGGTCACCGTACAAACAGGCTACACATTTAGCTTAGAGCGATGTTTGCTGCCGCTTTAGTTCTGTGCTTTACATGACTGCCCCCTACTGATCATGTCTTTCCTATGTCAATGTATTTTCCGTGTTCCTTTGGAATACACCGGCGTCACGCGAGACCACTTTACTTCCCGCGCGCATTTTAAATGGCCAGATCTGTACTTTCCGTAGAGAATCCACCAACTCCTGGAATGGATCGTGTGCACTCATGCTGTCAACTGTATCGGTCCGGGCTTCTGTTATGGAAGCAGATGGACAACAAGAGGAGTACAGGTAAGTGAGTTTATTTAAACAGCAGTGCAGGAAGTGAGACTTGGAGTGGTGAATCAGGTGAGTAGTAGCTTTCACTGAATGATTTGCTGGATGCGTTGACTGGAGAGGACTAAAGATGAATACTCCTTTGCAGGAACGCTGGCGATGTGCAGGACGGCTTATGGCACACACACACACACACGCTGGAGGAATGGATGAGGCTTACGGCTCGATCACCCTTGATGACTGGAACTGGAAGACAACTGGAAGACAACTGGAAGAGACGAGATATAGGTGAGTATCTTAGAGTAGGAATCGTAGATAATGGTCTTAGCTGAGGATAGCGTTTGCTTTAGGAAGCTTGCGCTACAGTCCGCTTCGTGGAAACGAGCCCGGACAATGACTGGCGTGTGTGGTGTGCTTATGAAGGTGCTGAAGGTAATTAGGTGCAGGTGTGGCTGATTAGAACGTGGCGTGATTGACGTGGAAGAACCTGGCCAATCCGTGACAAACACATAATCATTACTATTAATAGTGTTCATCGTCTGTTTATTAATAACCATTACTGATTTTAACATACATCTATACCATATGTACATCAACTTGACATACAGTAGTCACCACTAGTAAGCTACTAAATATATTGTAGTAACCTATTGTAGTACAGCAAGCGCTATAGAAATAAACTTGAATTGAATTGAAATTTAATTATAACAACAATGGCGTCTGCATAAACACCTCTTAGCAAAACACTGAGTAAATCAGTCTGCGCTTTGTTTCCCAGCGGACTAAAAAAAAAAAAAAAAAAAAAGACACTTGCGTCTCCCGGAAATCCGATCAAATTCAACTAATCAGATGGCGACTTTGAAATTCCTCAGGTGTTTCCAGTTAAGTGTACTATATGCATCAGATGTTTAGCCAACGTTCCGTGGTCGTGACGTCTGAGGCTGAGACTACCCTGGTTGTAATATTGAGCTAAAGTCTGTATCATTGTGTGGTTGGCAATATGACCATCAGTTACATTTTTAGTTAGTATTGTTGGTCTTGTTAATGACTGGGATAGGATAATCAAGTCAAAGACCAAGATCTGATTATCTTCATTGCTTAATGATTAAACCAGATTAAAGTTTTATGTTTATCTGCTTACTCCCACAGCATCCAAGATGTAGGTTACTTTGTTTCTTCAGTAGAACACAAACAAAGAATTTAAATTCAAACTGTTGCAGTCTCTCAGTCATATAATGGCAGTCAGTGGGATCCACAGCTTTGAGAGTCAAAAAAACATACACAGAGACAAACCCTGCAGCTCATGACAATACATTGAGTTGTTAAGACACAAAACGATCAATCTGTGCAAGAAACTGAACAGTATTTATATAATTTTATATATTTTTTATAAACATAAAACTTTTATTTTTGAGTAAACTATCTCTTTACCTATATTTTATTTTTGACAAATCCCTTTTTTAATATCTCTCTTGTAATTTTTTTGTTCTTAATTTACAGGTAGTCACCATTAATTCTAATGACAAAAAAAAAAAAAAAACAATCCCAGTGAAAAGAGGGACTAAAATGCTGCTCATATATGTGAAAAATCACATAATTCTACTTAAAACTATAGTATGCAGTAAATTGCATGGCCTGAGATGGCACAATACAATTTCTTGTAATTTTTAGGTCTCTTCATTTCATGGATATTTACAATTTTTTTATTAAACTTAATTTATTTTTCCAAGTGGAAAAGGCACAGATTTTGTAAAATGACCCATAAGGGACTCAATACAGGTAGAGAACAATATATGGTAAATATTATACTATAAAGAAAGCATGAAATAAGGACAATTTTCCAGTTAAAGTCAGTTCATCATTATTTCTGTGATGTCATGATCAAAAAAATGCCAAATAATAAGTGTCCCCAAGTTAGCCAAAAGACAACAGTGAAAAGCAACCCAAACTCCATCTGTGCAGAAATGGAGAGAAAAAAGTGGGGAAAATCAGGCTCAGCAAAGCTAAAAAGTATATTTAAGGGAGACTAGGAATGTTTGTAAAATGACTTTGGAGTTAGACAAAGAATAGCAAGTCAAAGAAATATTTTAAACAAATGTATACAGAGCATACATATCTACCAGCAGTTAATCTCATTAGATGTAATTCAGTCATAATGTTAAATCGGTAAAATAAGTATAAAGGTATAGTGATTTTTCAAATCTGAAATGTTTTATTGTTTATTTAAACATTACAGAATTATAAAAACATGATTCAGATTTTCATGTGACAATAAATAAATAAATAAATAAATAAATAAAGTACACTAGTAACAACATTGTTCTACGCACTAGCCTGGTTTCCAATCATTCCTTACTGTAAATCACCATTCTACCAGAAGAGGACAGTATAGTCCTAAAGTAAGTTTTTTAGGTGCATTAAACCATTTTTAGACATACTCTTTATGGATTTTGAAACAAAATATGAAATATTGCTTTAATAATATAATTGACATAAATCATTTTCTTTGTAAAATTGAAGTGAAACAGTTTCACAAAGCTCTACATTTCTTCCTCTAATACACCAAAGTAGCTATTATTGTCAGTACTCTGAAATCATCATTTATTTATATGGGATGTTCTTCAAACAATGTTTCAGAATATTTCATCATTTTGTTCTTTTTTTAGATGACAGTGGAGGCTATCACTAAGTTCCCACAGAGATGTTTTCACAACATTAACCATAGCTGTAACTTCTTTGATTGAAATTACAGTTAGCGTAACTAATTGTCTTCTGAATGAGGATTCTGTTTACATGAAAATTAAATATAGATGACATACAACATTTGTGCATCAGCAGTGCGCTGTAGACTCTAGAAGCGCCCAGCCCAGGACAATAAATCTCCTCAGTATGTTTTTTTTTTAAAGTCTCTTCTCAAGTTACACAGCACATTCCTCTCCAAACCTCCACTCTGCTTTCCCTTCTCAAGTCCACCATCCTCCTGCAACGTGTTGCTAGAGATCAGAGCTTTGTTCTGAGGCTTTGGAGACTTTGCAATGGAAACAAGAGAAAGTCACTAAACAATGCGACTTTGGATGCATCTCATGCATACACTGGACCAGTTCAGATAAGAGTAACTTCAAGAAGGTTTACATGCAGGAATAATACTGTGTTTGCATGGATGAGGAGCGCAGGAATGAAGATGATGTGGCGCTGATGCTGTGAGTGAACAGCCGAAACACATTAGACCTCTATTGGTAGTGTTTATAATGGTAAGTGTCCAATTGAGAACTTTTCATTATTATACTAGTCCTGCATTTACTTTACATTACCTGTGGTTACCAGTGGTTAATTATCAAATACTGAAAGCGTGAATGAACATTGTCTGAGATGAGCTTTAATTGGTTAACTCACAATGCAAACCCTCACAAAGCTGAATAAAAGTATTGCTATATGAATTCAGTGAAAAACAATAGTCCTGAAACAGATCAAAAAAATGTTTCAGTGCTCTTTGTAGCACATGGCACTAAAACACATTGTGTCTATTAAGATTAGACTTCTGATGTATGTATTTATACTCGGCAGGAAAGTCTTTGTCAATAATGCAAGAGTTGTACAACAACAGTGCCTAATGTTTTTCAGCATTGAGAATTCTTTGAATCATTCATCTCAGCTCCAGCCCTCCTCAGCAGACCCCGTTAAACTCTCTGACTCAGCAGACCCAAAGATCATTGCGTTCTGCCTGTGAGGGTTTGGTTACAGTTACCAAGCACTGCATTGCAATTATTTGCAGAAAAGGCAATGAAAAATGCATGTGGTCTTTATCTGCTGATCACTGAGGCACTGAGATAAATCTAATGTTTTATGAGGTTAAATTATTTAAAGTTATCTTTGATATAGGCACTCATGCATTCAGGACTTAAAGTAGAAATATGTGCCCAACCTATGGACACTCTTTGATGTTAGAACATCCAACCGGTTGTTATGGCAGAATAAACAATGATCAGGACACCAATGCACCAAAGCTTAAAACTTTACCTTCTTATTATCTTATAATATGTTACAATGTACAGAACACACATTTCATTTTCAATACACACTGTCATGTTCAAAAATTTTACCTTTTAGGGGTCAAAAGCTTATCCCAGGATACCTTTGTACCTTCTTTACCCCTAAAGGATACATTTAGAAAAAGAAAGGAAAGGATGTGACATGTGGCCAAGTATGGTGACCCATACTCAGAATTTGTGCTCTGCATTTAACCCATCCAAGTGCACACACACAGTAGTGAACACACACCCGGAGCAGTGGGCAGCCAAATTGCTGCGGGACTGGGGAGCAGTTGGGGGTTTGGTGCCTTGCTCAATGGTCTCACCTTAGTCACCTACAATCCCTGATGGACCTAAGACTCGGACCCACAACCTTTGGGTTACAAGTCCGACTCTCTAACAATTAGGCTATGATTGCTCCATAAAAATATCATAAGAATACATACTAAGAATACCAAAAGAATGCATATTTCTACTTTAAGGGTCAATATTACTACTCTGAGGTACTCATATGCACCTTTTAGGGGTAAAGAAGGTACAAAGTTGTCCCTTTGAGGATACCGCCCTATAGCTACAAGATTTTGACCCCTAAAGTACAATTTTTACACATATTTTTTTATGACAGTGAAGTCGATAAATGAGATGCAAGATGGTACCTGTTGTGTTTGTATAAAAGGGAAAGGTAGAGGTGTTATATAAGAGACATGAAAGCTGCGCTGACCTTAGATACCTGGATGAGCGGTCTACTATTTAGCATTTCTACTGACATTGGTCATTATTGTGGCATAACGTTCATCGGAAAGGCACAACTGACCAGTCATAATCAAGCTTTTCAGGGAGTTGTGTAATAAAATAATAAAATAATGACAAATGCAGAAATAATGCATCTATAAAGTCATGTGAGATAAAATGTTCCATGCCTGCTGGCACTGGTGTCCAGATGTTGATGTAAAAAATGGAATTTAATCTGGAGTCCATCTGGAGGTATTTTAATAAGATTACCAGGTGTTTTGAAAGTAAAACCAAGTTATCATTTACCTCAGAGGGAGATTCAGTTATTGTCTGCTATAATACCTTTTATACCAAACCTTTTACACTAAACCTATGCCGGAAAGCTGTGTGTTTTTCTCTGTACTAGCCTATTCCTTTTTAAAACAACAGGAAACCCTGGGCACTTACAAGTTTGGCAAAAGCAAAAGATTTTATTCTGGCAAACCTTTTAAATGGTTTGTTGGCATGGAGATGATGTTTAATTGCAGGTTGCAGTATTGTTGACACCAGGATACTAAAAGCTCCTGCATTTGTCCAACTGTGGTCCTTGCTGTGTGGACAATACGCTATTTGTAATGCATTGTCTGGTGTCTAAATGCCTACAACCTTCTGTCTCAGTCTCTGTTCTCTAATCTTGCCTGTGTTTTGGGGTATCTCTGATTTCCTGCCAGTTTTAGAATGGGCAGATTCTTTTATGTTTTCAGATCAAAGAACATTTGACAATGAAAAAGGCATTTTTTATTAGAAAAACAAAACTTAGCCACAGATTTATGAATTCTGAAAACGCACACAATATTGCCATCCCTAAAGCTGTCTCTTAAAGCTTCGGTATTAAAGTGAAATATAGGGAAATGCACAAAACCAATACATCACTGTCATTTTACGAAAGTCTTTTTCATAGCTGAGGCCTTTGCAGGTGAGGTTAAAACATTTAGCGTTTTATTCAGAACTTATGTTGTAACATCTGCTAAATGTGACTCATTGCTGAACATTTTGAATTCACTAAGAAGGGAACTAGGTTTGAAAATATCTGTGCCATCTGGTCTAGAGAACCAGTTTGCCAGTTACTGCCTGGCTGACTAAGTCACTCCTGAGAGAGCAGTATTTCCTTCTGATTACTTTAAGTAGTGCTGTCCCAGATTTCCAGGCAATAGTTAAAAGCATCAGACGTATGTCTTTCCTTTATGTAAAATCAGTAGCTGTACACATTTACTGCTCGAAAAGAATCAGTAAGATTTATTTCTTTTTAAGATTTTTAAAACACACTAATCATAAATTGAGATTCACACAACATTATCTTGGAGTCATTTCTGCAATGTTATTGGCCTGCCTGTTAATCAGAGGCGGCCAATGAGCAGTGAGCAGTGAACGAGCATGGCAGAATGAGGTAGCCACCAAGGGAATTATAATTGATTGTCTGAGGAAGTTGTGACATTGTATTAATGACTTCTCATCCTGCTCTCATTGCCATGGAGCAACAGCACCTGCACACAATTTTGTTGAGCTTTTGGAGCAAGTCAGTGTCAGGGAGACACTAAATGTAAATAAGAATTATGATGATATTTGTGTTTAGCTATATATTGAGGCATTGCAAGCAAGTTATCTATAGCCTGGTACTAAATTCCATGGGTTCATCCAGCAAACAGATCTAAAATTGTCAGAGGTAGATATGCAGAATTTTTATCAGTTGTCAGGTTTTTTTTTATCAGTTTTTTGTGGTATTTACTGTATAGAGGGTTTGCACTTATGTCACGGTTTCGTCAGTTACCAGATGCGCGGCCATATTGGTAATACTCAGATTGTACACTAAATGTACTACGGAATACATTGCTCTGCTTAATTTATGCTGTCTAAACCATGAAAAAAATGTGTGGAACCTGCTAAATCGTATAGAGAAGTACTAAATACGAAATAGTTAGCAGGAAATGGTGCAATATTTTGACAAACTAAAGTTAATAGGTGGTAAAGATATGTACAAGCAGTATTAATTAAGATATTAGACTAATATTTCACCTACCTGACCAGAAATGATAAGAACAAACATGAATCTTGTCAAGATTCTTGCCCTGGAAATACTAGTTCAGTTCCTCAGCCAGTTTGCACTCTTCATCTTGATTTATTATAACTTTTGGCAGTGTATAGTACTCCAAATGTTTTTTCCCAGTCCAACCAATTAGCACAGCCCAAAACATGACAATAACTGACCATTTTCAAAAACATTTTTCAACAAAATATGCAAGAAAACACTTTTTTTCTCTTTGTTTTGGTCTTCTAAAAATCTTGACAACATTTGTCTTTGTTCTTATCATTTCTGGTCAGGTAGGGGAAATATTAGGCTAATATCTTAATTAATACTGCTTTATGTATCTTCACTACCTGTTAACTTTAGTATGTCAAAATATTGTGCCCTTTCCTCCTCACTAAATCCTTCACTATATGATTTAGGAGCTTCCACATGTTTTTTCCATGGTTTGGACAGCATATTTATTCAGTAGTACATTAACCATGCAATCAATGCTGTTTTTTTGTCTGAGTATCGCCAATATGGCCACATATCTGGCTAATTGACGAAACCATGACATAAGTGCAAACCCTCTACAGCAAAACATGACAATTGCATATTAGACTAGACATGGAACAGTGTTTTTGATTGTTTTGATTAAAGAGAAAATAGCCTAACCCCTGCTAAAAATTTGATGAACTCAGTTGTCAGCACCCTTCTGTGATTATGATATCTCTTTTCAAGGCAGCTGCAGCTGTTTGCAATTATTTCACTCAGAATCCTCCCAGTTTTTATATAAAAAAAAACAAAAAAAAAAACATTATTTTTCCCTCTAGTCAGTGGCAGATCTGGTCATAGGTCACATAGGCCAGCAAAACCCCTGCACAGCTCTCAGACATTTACACTCTACTTCTCTATTTCTCTCTCTATTTTTCATCCAAAAACCAGTGAAATTAAAAATATTAAAATGCAACCAAATCTGCCAGCATTGTTGACATACATCTACTGAAAAACAGATGCTAAACAGATTTTAATTTGTTTATTCAAGAACACTTTCACTCAAGATTTGTGTCAAGAACTCACACTTTAACTAATAAAAATTTCTCTGAGCCACATCAGCTAAAATACAAATACAAAAACTTTAGTTGATCACAAATGCATCATAAAATAAAAATACATTATTTGCTTTCTTAACTCTGTAAAGCCTGACATGAAAGAATGCATGTGTATTTGATACATCAGGCTTTTATGGCTGTTTGATATAGGAGAATATGAAGCACATACTTAAGGACAAAAAAAAAGTTTTATTCAAAGACCCAAACAAAGCCAACGTATGCAATTTGGTGATATTTATATGGCCCCAAAAAAAGATAGCTTGTAATGTAAACCAGTGACAGTTTTATAACAGTATTGCGGAAGACTACATAAAAATGCATATAAGTATCATTTGTCACTCTTGGTAAGATTTATATTTTAATGCTTTATGATCAAAACTCTGAGTGGAGCAAAATGTATAAGGCAAAGCAATACAATTATGATCGAGAGATTAATAAACAATGTGTATTACACATTATTTTGTGATATTACACATGCACAGATAATAGTATGTTTTTATGTATATATTCAACAACATTGAGCCAGAATAGCCTGTTGCTTTTTTTTTTTTAAATGTTGGTTTATGCTGTTTTTCTCTGTTGCTTTTGTGTGTGAATATAAATGACTGCAGCAGGCTGTCAGTGACACATTTTCATCCTACACACATAGACTGCACATTGTATATTTCAGGATGACACTAGTGTCAAAAGCATCTGCTCCATAATAAGAAAGACACTCTGCTGATGACACTCTGAGGTAGGACAGACACAGCGGCAGATGGCTGATCGCTCTTTCTTCCTCTCTCCTTTCTCTCTCACTCTTTCCCTGACCATACCTTCCTCTCCCTCTAAACCATTTGCCTTCTGAATGCAATGGTATGGTGGATCCTCCTACAGTATATGGGTAGAGGGTAATGCTGACCTTTGCACAATGCCTGAAAGATCATACATCCACCACAGTTTTCCCACAGCCGGTCATGCTATGGAGGATCCTGCTATGCTGGTATTATACAAAAAGTGTAGGTTTAGTCTTAGGGGGCTACAGGATTTCTTTTTGTAAGCATGATATCTGTGTCTTGTTTTGTTTTTAAAGCAAAACAGAACTCATGTCCTCTGTTGCAAAAAGGAATTGTCCTATTATTGTAGCAATTCAACATGGACTGCAAAATAAATGCAAAGCATATTTTTGCTGTTCACACAAGTTGTGTTCTTACTGCGAGATGGAATGCAGTAGAATGGAAATTGAGGTAACGAGTATGATTTTGCAATAAAAACAATATGACATATTGCAAGATTTTCAATTGAACTGAATATATGTGTATACTTATATGTTTTTAGGCATAAATGCAATAGGTATGTACAATGACAATCTTAATTACAAACATCTTAAAATAGATTTTTTTTAAGCACTCAAAACAAACCCTTCTCTCTCAAACATTTCCTAACAATATAAAAATGTAACAGACAGATCAATATTTAGTAAAAGGTAATTTAGGCCTACCAAATTTGTTTATTATCTTGTGGTACACCAGCAGTGAATAACCATCCTTCATTAAACAAATATGGCCTTAATAACTGGATGATGAAGAGTGATATGTATTGCAGCTAAAGGGGCTCAGAGCACCATCTTTCCCAATTACATCTCAGCACTGAGTAAGTCTTTGTTCTATGTTGTCATGAGAAGGTGTTCATTCAGATCTCTAATGCAGCTGTCATAAACAAGCTTTCAGCTGCTGGCAGTTTGTTTGTTTCCTTTGTCTTGCTCTTGACGGAGAAAGATGTTGTGATGTAGTTTGACATTCTATATATTCTTTTCATTCAATCAGAAAGTTAGCAACTCCTCCTCTTTGGACCCTGTTAGCTGCAAGGGCACATGCATGTACTGGATCGATGGCCATTTTAAGATACATGCTGTTTTTATTTTTTCTGCTGTGTTTTTTTTTTTTTTTAACCCAAATGCTAGGTTCAGTCTGTTGGGTTGTTTTTAATACAGTAGTGTGAAAAAGTGTTGGCCCCCTTAATGATTTTTTATTTTTTTGCAAGTTTGTCAAACTTTAATGTTACAGATCATCAAACAAATTTAAATATTAATCAAAGATAATACAAGTAAACACAACATGCAGTATTTAAATGAAGGATTTTTTTATGAAGGGAAAAATCCCCCCTTCATACCCCCCCCCCCCCCCTTAAAACATAACTGTGGTTTATCACACCTGAGTTCAGTTTCTCTAGCCACATCCAGGCCTGATTACTGCCACACCTGTTCGCAATCAAGAAATCACTTAAATAGGACCTGCCTGGCAAAGTGAAGTAGACCCAAAGATCCTTAAAACCTACACATCATGTTGAGATCCAAAGAAATTCAGGAACAAATGAGAAAGAAAGTAATTGAGATCTATCAGTCTGGAATAGGTTATAAAGCCATTTCTAAAGCTTTGGGACCACAGTGAGAGTGATTATCCAAAAATGGCGAAAACATGGAACAGTGGTGAACCTTCCCAGGAGTGGCCGGCCAGCCGACCAAAATTACCCCAAGAGCGCAGCGACGACTCATCCAAGAGGCCACAAAAGACCCCACAACAACATCTAAAGAACTGCAGGCCTTTCTTGCCTCAGTTAAGGTCAGTGTTCATGACTCCACCATAAAAAAGAGACTAGGCAAAAACGGCCTGCATGGCAGAGTTCCAAGACGAAAACCGCTGCTGAGCAAAAAGAACATAAAGGCTCGTCTCAGTTTTGGCAGAACACATCTTGATGATCCCCAAGACTTTTGTCAGACTCTGTGGACTGACGAAACAAAAGTTGAACTTTTTGGAAGGTGTGTGTCCCATTACATCTGGCGTAAAAGTAACACAGGAAGACTTGCTGTGATAAATGGAACCATAAATTCTGCTGTCTACCAAAAAATCCTGAAAGACAATGTCCGGCCATCTGTTTGTGACCTCAAGCTGAAGCGAACTTGGGTTCTGCAGCAGGACAATGATCCAAAACACACCAGCAGATCCAGCAGCCGTTTCACATGATGTAAACGTCTTTTGCCTTGCACAACATAAAATAAATCCATTATAATACTTAATTTAATTTAATTTAATTTGACGTTAAAATATGTTCTCTAATCTCAGTACTGTTTGTTTATGAGCAGGTTATGGAGTCAGTCACAGAATCTTTCAGCTACAAGTTAAACAAGAGGTTGTGGTCTGAGGTTCACAGTTCCCCCAGTGAACAGTAGCCCATCACCGGCTCAGATTTCGGCGACACAACTGCAAGAGAATTAGCACTATTTTGGTGAAAAGTGATAACAGATAATGGTTGAATACACTTAAATGAAAATGATACTTTTAAATTTTAAATTCTTTATTTAAATTTAACAAATTCTAAAATGCTTGTCAAATGAGTACAATATATGTAATATTGTAAACTATGGCATTTACCCAAATAAATTCAGTTTGTCTTATATTTTTGTTCTTGCTTAATAATAAATGTTTATCTTTTGATTATTGCTGTTGTCTCTATAATTCTGAGTGTGATTTTTAATTTCCAGTCCATTTTAAGCCAGCAATATAATGTTTTAAACAATAGTTGACTGAAATAAAACAACCCAGCATATTGGGTAAAAACATTTAACCCAACCAGCTGGGTCACCCAGCATTTTTTAGAGTGTATGGCAATGTTAGAGAGCCAGGTTTAGTTATTCAAAATTCAAACTAAATACGATGTTTCAGATTTGAAAAAAAAAAAAACACCTTTTCCAAAAACCATCAACAAAATGAAACAGGTATCTCAAAGGGGTAGAAATATTGCAGTCCAGGAAAATATGGACAGATGCCATTGGTTTTGCAAATGTTGCAAACAGAGTAAATGGCTTACTTATAGTTGTCTCTGCATATTAAGCTGGAACAGGAAATGGTATTTTAACATCAAAAAAGGACACACTTCACCTTTAAACTCCACTGACAGCACTTGTGACATGTCGATTTTCACAGACAGTAATTTTGCCTCATCCATCGACATTTTTGGCTTCTAGCACATAAAGAGATTTTCATGGACGAACCGCTTATCCCATTTCTATGATGTACTGTAGACACACAGCAGCTGAAGTGAAAAAGGACAGCGAATGAAAGCACAGGGAGCTGCTTGGCAAGAGTTAGCTGAATGATCACAATTTATTTTCAGTGACAGGGGCCAGCGAGTGGATGAGTGCACTCTCACAAAAAAAAAAATGTGCAAAAATGGTAACTTTAGGGGTATAACAGCTTGCCACTGGGGCAGTACCCTCAAAGGGACATCTTTGTACAGTACCTTCTTTACCTCAAAGGGTTCATATTAGTACCATAAAGGTACATATTGCTACCATAAGGTACATACTCTAAAGTACCTTTTAGGGGTAAAAAATGTACAAAGGTGTCCCTTTGAGGGTACTGCCTCAGTGATAAGCTGACCTTTGACAGTGTGGGAGTGAGAACTACCACAGAATACCGTTTCTGTTTTGCTACATTTTGGTCTATTTTCTTCCTCCTGGATTAGCCCTTTAAATTGAGAGTGTGACGGTTAAGCCACTTTTCTTTTGCTGGGCCCTGTTGTCCATGAATAGCTTGATAAACTGCCATTTCAGCATTGTGTTTTTTAGGAAAACAAGTGACCTATTTTTGATTAAACTAAGGATCATTTCAGTATACTTCACTTTACTTCTAACACTCTTATGGCAGTTCATAACAATTTTATGTTTTAGGGAATTGGTGGCTAATTCGGCTAATCTCATTTGTACGCTTTTTATAATATCTGCTACTGACAGCTAGGTTTAAGTGTGGGGTATAGGACCTTAATGCTTAGGCCACTGTCAAGTGTCAAAATTCATATAAAGCATATTTCTCATGAGATTGGATTGAGGAAACCATTTGAATAATTTTACCATTGTTTTACCTATTTGCTTCTTTATATATTTCACTATATGGGCCATTATACAGAACTGGTTCAAAGTCAAAGTTGGAAATGTCTTAAAAATGTCTCTTTTTCCACAAATGTTGTATATATGCAAATTGTATAATATCCAATATCATCTATTAATATTAATCTATTAATCACTGTAGTTATAATCAGTCTCAGCCAATGGCCTAAAATATACACTGTTTTGGTAGTGACATAAAAATGCAGGACACATTTTTTTTTACATTAAATTTCATCATTTACAAAGGAATAATAAAATAAATACATTTTTTATATATATAAGCTCAGTGATATTTTAAATATTATTGTGGGTTTCAATAAATAATACAAGGATCTTAGTAAACAGATTTGAATACTTAAATGCTTTTTAAATGTGTTTTTTCATTGTGGGATTCTGCAGAATGGCTCATATAAATTTTACTTCAAAGGCAGCATTTGTATTAACATTCCATGTGCAGGGCTTCATCACTGCTGGTAAAATGGGTCCAGATGTGCTTAATGAATTGAGTATTTTAGAGAAAGAGATGGAAAGAACAAACAGAAGAGATAGATATCACCTTACATTAACACCTCAAACACCCTGCTTTAAAAATGTGCGGTTAGAAGTAACTACCATGTCTTGACATGTCATATTTTGAATGCAGACAGCAAGTTTGTTGGATTCATTTGGTGTTTCTTATGTAACGCTTTTATGCTATTTGGCTTTTATTACTCCTTTACTTACTTTCCATTATTTCACTAGAAACTGATTTATACACTGTGTTTTAAATCATAAAGGCGTAGTCTGTGCAAGTAAGACCTAGATAAAAAAAGACTGAAAAACAATAGTTTTGAGATGTGAACATGTTTTCCCCAAAACATTGTACTTGTCTGAGTAATTCGTCTTCATGGTCTCAGTCTGTCTCCCTGTGTTTGTTGTGCTTGGATCGCTGCCTTGTTGAACTATGATGTCTTTGCCATACTTGTTTGTGTTTGGGTTTGCCAGTTTAACACACACCATGTTGTCACTATACTTTAACAGTTGTTAACAGAAGTACTGAGAGCTTAATACAAGGCACTTCATTTACAAGGGTCGTCTAAACCACAGACACAGCAACTTTCAGTGTGAAGTTGAGTCTTCGTAGATTTTTCCCATTTAGCCATACCTGCAACATTTTTCTTTAACGGTCTGAACATCTAGTCAATTTTCCATTCACTCACCGGTGAATAATCAAACACATTTGATACTTTCGGAGGTGTAAGATTTGATAACGATTGTGAAGGTTTTGTTTCATTTGTTCTGGCAGATGTTATGTGTCACTGGATCAGCGAGAGACGGCTGCTTCAGTGGGTTGTTTTCCTAACAGTTTGTTTAGACAATGTGAATTGCTGAGGGGTTTTATCTCTGACTCACCGTTAATATTCTGACCTGGATTTAAAGATTTCCTTTGTGAAACTGAATTGTTGTTTGTTGAAAATATGGTTTGTAAAAGTGTGGGAAAGAGCCAAATCTCTTTTACAGATCTAAAGCCTGTAACCTTAAATATAAAGGCATAAACTTAACTTGCACTTCCAAAAGTTGTTTTTTTTTTTAAAGGTGCCATAGAATGCATTGATACAATATTTTACATTGTTCTCTGATATCTACATAGAAGATATATGGCATAGGAAAGGGCAAAAATTCTCCAGAAACGGTTTTACAGGTCCATTTACAACCCTAGGATTTGTCCCTAGAATGAAATGGTCTGTTATTACCTTATTTGGAAGGTTCATGAATAATAATGATGAGCTCTGCTCTGATTGGCCATTTCACAGAGTGGCTCATTTTAGTAGCTGGCACATGGAGGAAAATATATATTTAATCACGGAGCTCCAGCTGCTATTAATATGCGGTTCATTGAAACTTCCGTTTTGAATGCGCGATTATTTTACTTTCACTTTTATGGTCGCATGTGCTCTGTGTAACGTTATACTACAGCATCAGTACTCACCACATACGTTTAGATGCTTGTTAGTGATGCTCAGGACCTGTTTCAATTCGCCATCGTCCGCACAGTCATCTCTTCGTTTATGTGGAAAGTGAAATCTTATGTACTGCAATGTAACACTCTACCGCTAGCAGTAAGCTAATCATGTCCCTTCAGTGGCTCGGCTTATTTTATTAGAACGCCTTATTTGTTTTCCTTGCCTTTCTGAGTAAGTTACAGACACCAACCATCCCTGCACTTAACATCTCCTGCACAACCTGGAACATAACATTTATTTCCATGATCTGCCATTTCCGTTATTGTCCTCGCTTTGTTTTTTCACAATAGCCTAGCTGCAGAACTTCTGATGATTGGGCTAAGCAAATGTTGGGGGTGTAACTATTAATGATCGTGACTCTTACGTAATAGTCGCTGTCATGTTAGGATTAGCCTATTTTTCTGTGGTCTTTTGCAAACACCAGATTTATATAAGAAGGAGGAAACAATGGTGTTTGTACAGAACTGTTATTATTCAACTATGCTAAGGTAAATACAGTTTTCCATTCTATGGCAACTTTAAGTACATTTTTTGTTTTGTTTTCTGGAAAATTCATCAAAATTAAGTTAAGTAAACTTAAAAAGAAAAAAAATATATCTGGAAATGGGGTAAGATGGGAAAACATCAGTTTATCTTACCTGTTTTGTCTAATATTAGAGGGTTTTCTTTTTAACAATTGGATAAATATAGAGTAATTTTGGATATTTAATTGTGCATGTTCATTCAATTTATATTATCTTTGCTGTCAACTAATCTAACATTTAAATCTAATGTAATCTTTTGCAAGTCTCAAAATAAATATCCATTTTCATACTGAACATTGTGATGTTGTGATGGCTAAATTCACTTGTAGCATTCAAAATACAAATTTATGTCTTTAGTATTTTATTTTTTATTTAAGCTCCTTTAAGCTATTTGAACTCTTGACATCTGACAAGCGCAACCATGAAAGCTTGTTGAGGCTTGTTACCAATGCAAGATAATAAAAATGCCAAAGAAAAAAAATATTGTTTTTTGTTGCTTTTGTTGTTGTTTTTTTAGGAGAAATAACCAGCGGGCAAATATTGCAGATTATTATGCTTAACAAACAGAGAGAACCAGTAATCGTGATCATGATTAAATTAAGATTTATTGTGCTGATTGTGATTCTGTTATATGTATCACTGTGAAGCTGCTTTAAAACAATCTGTATTGAATAAAGTGCTTTATTAAAAGTAAAGGTGACTTGAATGTTTATTTAGACATAAAATATAACATTTTAATTAGTTACATGTGTATTTAAACAAATCAATATGTATTCTTAAACACATTTTAAGTGTCCACTTCTATTTACATCTATTTAACATTTGACTCCTTTACCAAACTACTTCACAGCAAACATGGCAAAACCTTACATACAGAACCTGGCATCAGTTAGAAATCTGCATGATTTCCTTATGCATAAATATGACTTAAATATTCACTTGCCTTCAAAGAGACACTCACTTTCTTTGTGTAAGTTAGAAGTCAAACAGGCCCTAACCTGTTGCAGGCTGTGTGCTACTCATTAGACTTGTGAAACTGCACACCAAAGCACTCTTCAAACTGAAGCATAATATAAGTCTTTCACAGGTGCTATCTGTTAAAGTCATAAAACTGTCAGCCAGAAGGGAGAGATCTCACAGTATTGAGAAATTTCATTTCTGTTTAGCTTCCAGATTTCTGTGGAAATACATTGCATTTAGGTATAATGCTTTATAGTATTCATGGAGATGCACATATTTCTGCCTTTATATTGGCCTTTTAATGTCTGCAAACAGGAGTAATATCACACATAAATTATGTTATTAACTAATATATTCTATGTGATCATGGACCACAAAACCAGTCTTAAGTATTAGCCAGAATTAGCCAAAAATGCATTGCATGTGTCAAAAACATCATTAGAATATTAACTAAAGATCATGTTTAATGAAGATATTTTGTAAATTTCCTACAGTAAATATATCAAAACTTAATTTTTGATTTGTAATATGCATTGCTAAGAACTTCATTTGGACATCTTTAAAGGCGATTTTCTCAATATTTAGATTTTTTTGCACCCTCAGATTCCAGATTTTCAAATAGTTGTATCTTTGACTAATATTGTCCTGTTCTAACCATACATTAATGGAAAGCTTATTTATTCAGCCTTCAGATGATGTATAAATCTAAATTTCGAAATTGACCCTTATGACTGGTTTTGTCATCCAGGGTCACATATGTATGCATATTTTCTATTGTTTCCTATATATATGATTTTTTTCTAAAATTGCATTTTCACAATAGAGTTGTGGAGTAACTGTATTTCATAAGAGCTTCACTCTCATTTGGCTATACTTTAGCTTTTAAAGCTAAGTTTACCTAACACTGTTTGTCACATTCCAATTTTCAAGCTATATTTTTCTTTTCACAGTTGTGTGTACAGCTTCAGGATGATTGGTACCTCTTCTAAGCCTTAAATAACAGGCTTCGCCCAGTTTAGAATGGGTCATGGCTGGGGCAGGAAAATTAGAGAATGCAGCTACAAAACAAACCAAATACAATGAAATTCTCCAGAACCTGTTTAATCATTCATGTTAAGAATATGATAAGAATAATCATGAATCAAACATTCCATAATCAGGCTGATTAACTGTCCAACATATCTGCGTAAAACAGCTCTGAAAGATCATTCCAGTCTGACACTGTAGAACCTGGAGTGCACAACGGAATGGACACATATGGAAAATCTCTAGCCTAAAGGCGTAATGTCAATTTAACCACATATGGAAATGGGTGAAATTAATCTTAGGCATGTGCCTTCAAAATCCAGACCTCTCAATGGAATTCCCTCATTTGGATTTCCCTTCCTTCCATGAAATCCAAACTGCTTTTCTTGTTTACACAGCCTTTTCTCTTTGACATTTACGACTTGTTTGCAAACTTTATTGTACTGTTTGTCTTTACTACTACCTTCTCTGCTGTCTTGCAGGCTTTCAGAGTGTGGCTGAAGTTCAGACTAAAATGTCGTTTTGTGGTGGCCTTCCTGTTTCTCTTCAGTCTATCAGTGGTGATGATATACACCCTTCCTCCCTTCCCATCTGAGCAGAGCAGGCTAAATGTACGGGGCCCCCGCAATAACAAACCCAGCAGGCTGGTTGAGAAGTTTCTGAGATATTATTTGCCAACGTCTTCATACGAACAGAGCAAAACGTGGAAGAACCATGAAATTAAAGATTCTGCTAAGCATCTCCTAATGGTCAACCATCACCAACTATCATTTTCCTCTGGAAAAACAGCAGAGAAAAAATTATCAACCAATAAGCCTTCAAAAAGCAAAGCAGGCAAAAAAGAGCGATATCTGCAGAACGTAAACAAGCGGCCAGTCACGGCATTTGCAGCTGGTGCCAAAGGAGGGCGAGCCGTTAAACTACGAAATAGCAGCAACTCTAACCAAACCATCCATCTTCTTCGCTCCAGACATGACCCAGAATTCCCTCAGTCTGCCAGCATCCAAAGTCTCCACCCAAACAACAAGACATGCAGGCACAAATGCATTCCAGATGGGGCCAAAGTAAAGAGGCTTGTGGGGCAGTTCTCTGATGCACAGCAGGTGGTAAAACTGAAACAGATCCCTAGAGGAGCAGGAACACATGAAAGACAAGAAGGGCCCTCGGAGAGGAAGAGGCCCAAATTCAGAGCAGAAACCAATGGTAGGATTCCAGGAGAAGCTGGCATCAAGGAGTCAGCCAATGACTGGTGTAAGACAGTCTCAGATGAGACTTTTATTGAAAACTGGAACCAACCCAAAGCAGAGTCCCTACCCTGGCTCAGTGATGATGATATTAAAAAGATGGCACTTCTTTCCAGAGGCACTGTGTTGAGTAAAGCCAGGCTTCCAGGCCATGGACAAGTGCTTCAGGTTGGATTTAGTGAGAAAAAATACATATTTGCTCCTGCAGGGGACAATCATATCACACACTGTGAAACAGAAAGCTGTGCTCTCATAAAACGTCCAAATGACTGGTTTGAGGTGTTTGCCTTTCACCTGGACAGAGTTCTGGGTCTGAACCGGAGCTTGCCAGCAGTGTTGAGAACATTCCACAGTGATATCCTACCATACAAGTACACCAATGGATCTCCCAGACCAGTAATATGGTGGGATCCCAGCATCCAACATCTGTCTGATGCTGAAAACGACCAGAACTCTTTTTCACTCACTTGGCCACAATATCAGACTCTACTTCAGAGCAGGTGTGGTACTCAGGTGCCACTGAACTTTACAACCTGTGTGGGAGTTCATCATTCAGAGTGGGGGCGGCTGGCCTTGTTTGACTTCCTGCTGCAGGTAAGAGGCAATATTAAATTTAATATTTGGTTTCCACAAACTTTCCAGTTTAATGTGTATATTGCAAATAATACACACATACAAAATCTGATTATCTTATAACCTTGCCCTTACAGAAAAAACACATGAATTTCACATGTGCAAAAACACGTGGTCACATGTGGCCACATATACATGTGATTCTGCACATGTGTTATTTCACATGTGAAAACGTGTGCTTGCACATGTGGCCGGGTGTGTAAACCGGGTGTAAACCGGGTGTGTAATTCCTGTTAAAAAAAAAAAAGTGTATAAGGTTGACTGTGATGTTACCAGAACAAACGTGATTTTAAATATTCTACATATACACAAATAACGTGTTTAATCTTCCAACCAGAATAGAAAAAAAAGCTAAATCAAAATAGCAAAAACAAACACAAAGTGGACTAATTATAAGGTTAACAATTTTGATCCATTCAAAAACGAAACAAGAAATTCTTTCAAATCGCTCATTCAATTCAATAACAAAACACTTCTGTGCTGTGCAGAGAACAAAAAAAACCTGCTTTGACTGGTCTTTTTTAAACTATTTTGGTTGGCGAAATAAGAGCAGAAACAGATTATTTACAACGCTGTTGTTAATACTTTACTAGTAGTAAATTATCTGTAAAATTTTGTTCTGGAAGTGAACTTCTCCTTTAAGTTTCTATTTTAAACAACTAAACAATTAAGAAATTTAAATCAGAATTTTAAAATAGAATAAGTGTTATAAATATGATTTCGCCAAAAAAAATTTACCCTTACACCGTGTCTACACCGGACACGACAGTTTCCGCGCCGCATCGCAACAGCTAAAGGGGCCGTTCACATATAGTGTCTCTTGCGCAGTGCACCCAAGTTCGTTATTTCAAATGTAGATGCGCACTATGCCCGCTCATACTGAACCGCAGGTCACGTGACATGAACCAACCAATCAGCTTCATCCTTTCCCTTAATAACATTGAAAGCACTGCCAAGTTGTAGAAACAGCTTATCATAGCTGTACAGGAATAACCATTTTTGAATAAATTTAATACTACTGCAAGTGATTTTTAATGCTGGAAATCCATTTATCCTTTGCTGAATCTTCATTGAATCCATGAAGTGTGCAGGTCATGGTTAGTATTAGTTATAATAATAATAATAACAAGAATTTATTATATTATTGTTATATATATATATATAATGATATACCTAACTGATGATCAATAAATTACAGGTACAAGCTAATAACAAAGTGTATCGTCATAACAATAACTTTGCAACAAAGGGACTACTACAGGACCGGAAGCAGGAAATGGGAAGTTGGAAACAAACTAAAAGTCTACATAATTGTCACAGGGAGGGTCAGAGACGTGCGGATCCATTTGCAGCATTTATTGAGAATCGTCAACAAGCAAGAGTAATCACCGGAAAACAGGAACAACGTAGGAAATCCAGTAAACAGTTCGATACTCAGGCAATGGTCACAATGGTATGTAGCAAGAATCAGAAACGAGATACACAGTCCAGGGTCATACACGGGAAATCCAACACAAGGGAAAACGCTTAGAATTACGACCATAGGGAACAATAAGACTTCGCAGAGTGGCTGTGTGTGTGAGAAGCTTAAATGCATGTGGGTAAATGTGAAACAGGTGTGTGCAGCAATCAGTGCAGTGGGAAAAGAGAAGCAGCTGAGTGCAGTGATTGGTGCAGTGGCTTATGGGGATTGCAGTCCAGAATGTGTGTGCAAGAGTTCATGATGACAAGACGACCAATACGTGACAGAGCCCCTCCCCAAGGAGCGGCTTCCAGACGCTCTAACCACCTAATGAAACCCGGAGGGTGGTGGAGCGGAGGCGGAACAGGGGGAGGGATGGAGGGCCAGGTCCATGTGGGGGTAATGGAGCTATGAACTGCGGCGGAGCCGACGGAGGGAGAAGCCATGGCGGAGGAAGGGTTGGCTCCTGCATGGGGCCGACCGACGGAGGTGGAGCCGGTGGAGCCCGAGGCGGAACCGGAGAGTCGATGGTCCTGGACGACACAGAGGATCCGGGGGGCCAAGGCGGAACCCAAGGCTCTGGCGACCCCGGCGGAGATGGAGGTCCGGAGGTACGCAGCGGAGCCGGAGTGACAGAGGATCGAGGCTGTGCCCACGGGAGGGAGGAGGTCCACAGAGCCGGCAGGACAGAGTGACAAGGCGCAGCCGGAGGAGTAGAGTCCAGAGGCGAAGGTGGGGCGACGACTGACCGGGGCGGAGCCGGAGAGACGATGGAGCCCGGAGGAGCTGGTGGGCCGACGGCCGACAACGGAGACGAGGGAGCACAGAGCCGGGGTGGAGCCGCAGGGTCGGAGGGCCGAGGTGGAGTCCAGGACTCTGAGACTGGAGGTGATGGTGAGGGATCCTTCAGTCTGGACACCGATGGAGACTGGCAGTCCCACGGCAAGTCCTCTGCACCGAAGGTGGGATGTGGGTGAGCAGAGGGACTGTCAGGAGACAGAGGTGGCGGGACTGGAGCAGCAGGGAGGGCGGGTGGGAACCATACATGGCCTCCGTGACCAGAACCGGGCAGACAGGAATCTCAGGACGACTGGATGGAACCAGCGGAGGCTCTGGAAGACTGGGCTGAACCAGCAGAGGCTCTGGAAGGCTGGGCGGAACCAGCGGAGGCTCTGGAAGGTCGGGCGGAACCAGCGGAGGCTCTGGAAGGCCGGGCGGGACCAGCGGAGGCTCTGGAAGGCCGGGCGGGACCAGCGGAGGCTCTGGAAGGCCGGGCGGGACCAGCGGAGACTCTGGAAGGCCGGGCGGGACCAGCGGAGACTCTGGAAGGCCGGGCGGGACCAGCGGAGACTCTGGAAGGCCGGGCGGGACCAGCGGAGACTCAGGAAGGCCGGGCGGGACCAGAGGAGGCTCAGGAAGGCCGGGCGGGACCAGCGGAGGCTCAGGAAGGCCGGGCGGGACCAGCGGAAGCTCTGGAAGGCCGGGCGAGACCAGCGTAGACTCTGGAAGGCCGGGCTGAACCAGCGGAGGCTCTGGAAGGCCGGGCTGAACCAGCGGAGGCTCCGGAAGGCCGGGCTGAACCAGCGGAGGCTCCGGAAGGCTGGGCTGAACCAGCGGAGGCTCTGGAAGACTCTCTTGAGGAGAGGGCTCTGGACGGCGCTCTTGAGGAGCGGGCTCTGGAGAACTGGACGACCCCAGCGGAGACTCTGGAGGGCTGGGCGTCTCCAGCGGAGACTCTGGAAGAGCAGGCTCTGGGCGAGCGGTCACAGGAGGGCGCTCTGGCGGCGCGGTCACTGGAGGGCGCTCTGGCGGCGGAGACTCTGGAAGGGCAGCCATTTTGCGAACAGGCTCTGGATTAGCAGACATCTTGTGCTGTGGCTCTGGGTTGGCAGACATCTTAGGCTGTGGCTCTGAGCTGGAACTTACTGTGGGAAGATGGTCCTCCTCCACAATTCCCACAGTAAAAGGAGAGCCACACAACGAAAGAGCAAGATCCATATAAGATTGCAAAGTCCAGCCCGGTTCAAACATTGGCATGAGGGAAGCCAATGGCTCTAAGAGTCCTCCACGGAAGAAAATCATCAGGCATTGATCATCCATGGAAGACAGATTTGCCAATTTGATGAAGGCCATGACATAATCCTCAATAGTCCGCTCACCCTGCTTGAGAAGCATGATCTGCACCGTTGGATTCATGCTGGAACCGGATAACTCCACAATAGCTGCTGGATCCTTGTAATGGCGAAGTCTTCTGTCACAGGGAGGGTCAGAGACGTGCGGATCCATTTGCAGCATTTATTGAGAATCGTCAACAAGCAAGAGTAATCACCGAAAAACAGGAACAACGTAGGAAATCCAGTAAACAGTTCGATACTCAGGCAATGGTCACAATGGTATGTAGCAAGAATCAGAAACGAGATACACAGTCCAGTGTCATACACGGGAAATCCAACACAAGGGAAAACGCTTAGAATTACGACCATAGGGAACAATAAGACTTCGCAGAGTGGCTGTGTGTGTGAGAAGCTTAAATGCATGTGGGTAAATGTGAAACAGGTGTGTGCAGCAATCAGTGCAGTGGGAAACGAGGAGCAGCTGAGTGCAGTGATTGGTGCAGTGGCTTATGGGGATTGCAGTCCAGAATGTGTGTGCAAGAGTTCATGATGACAAGACGACCAATACGTGACAATAATATCAGGGTGTGAAGCTAAAAATGTATTTGTTACATGTAGCTAACATGTGATCCACATGTTAAAACCAATTATAACACATGAAAAATTGGTTACATATTGTCTTCATGTGATCACATGTGGAAAATTTGTGGACACGTGATCACATGTGGAAAATTTGTGGACACGTGATCACATGTGGAAAATTTGTGGACACATGTGACCACATGTGGAAAATTTGTGGACACATGTGATCACATGTGGAAAATTTGTGGACACATGTGATCACATGTCGAAAATTTGTGGACACATGTGATCACATGTGGAAAACATGTGGACACATGTGATCACACGTGGAACACATGTGAAATTCATGTGGTTTTTCTGTAAGGGTGGATATTCAACCCATTTTCCTGCACAGTTTAGAAATATACTTTGCAGGATGGTGGGTTCCCAGAAGCATGGTTGAAGACCTAGATCTTATAACCACTGTAGACTGAGGTATGTAGGCCATAGAATAGAAAGGATTACTAATTCAAGTTTAAAAGGTTACTAGGTTATATGACTCTAGTTTATTTGCATTTAAATTATGTATTTGACCACTATGGTTAGAAACTCTTATGAGTCACAAAACTTAGGGTGCTGCCAAGTACAAAATTGCCTATCTGCCAAGCTTGGTATTTAAAATTATTCATGTTTTCCATTTTAGCATTGGATTTTTTCCTGCTCAGAACAGACTCTCTTAAAGGGTTCACCAAATGAAAATGTAATGCTTATCTGCTTACCCCCAGGGCATCAAAGATGTAGGTGACTTTGTTTCTTCAGTAGAACACAAAAGAAATTTTTTAACTCAAACTGTTGCAGTCTGTCAGTCATATAATGGCAGTCAATGGGACCCACGGCTTTGAGAGTAAGCCGTAGTAAAAAAACAGACAAAACCAAATTAAACCCTGTGGCTCGTGATCTGCCACTATGTCATTCACTGTTTACACAGAGACATTGTGTGTATGACAGCTACTCAAAATGGTAATTACTTGTGCTTATCCTGATTGTTGCAACCGATTAAAAACCTAAAAGATTACGTTTGCTTGTGTGAACTCATCTGGGAGTGTTGACTTTTCATCGACTCCCAACTTTTGAGCCTGATTGACTGAAGTTATGGTTGCTTGCTCTTTGTCACGTGCCGGCAGTTGTGAACATGCTCAGGACAGTTGTACATTGCAGTGGATCAGAGGAAAAAATGAGTTCAGTTTCTTGCACAGACTGATTGTTACGTGTGTTAAGACCTCAATGTATCATCACAAGCTCCAGGGTTTAATTTGGCTTTGTCTGTGTATGTTTTTTTTTTTTTTTGCTCTCAAATTTGTCGGTCCAATTGACTGCCATTGTTTTTGTTTGTGTTCTACTGAAGAAAAAAGCCACCTACATCTTGGATGCCCTGGGGGTAAGCAGATAAACGTCTAAGTTTTATTTCTGGGTGAACTATCCCTTTAGAGGTGAAGTGGGTTATTTTAGCATTTTGGGTTTCAAACTTGTTTTCTTGCCCCCACTTGTTTCTTG
>NC_133369.1:34954978-35013794 GCF_049309525.1 Garra rufa
AGTATGGCCTGTGGAGTTTGAGAGGGGGGGAAGGTGTTCTAACTGGGAATGAGTCTGGTAAAACATACACTTACTGCACCACAGGGTCACATCTCACCTTAACTTCTCACCCACAGTGTGGTCCCAGTACACATATAAAAACCAAAGAGGAGTAATGTTGTTAGATGTTATGAGAAAAGATAAACCACAATATTTCCACTGGAATCTCTTAAGACTCTCCGCTTGCAAGTTTAGCTGCTTGCCTTGATAAAAGAAAAATGAGTTTGAAAAATGTTCATACACTACGGTTAGTAAGTACTCCTGTGTACTAAGTTTGTGCAATTTTACACTGTACGCTGCATTTATTTTCTTATTTACAAATTAATGAGATTAATAACACTGATTGAACATGTTAAGTATAAGATGAATATATATATATATATATATATATATATATATATATATATATATATAACTGCAATGTAACATTGCTGGCATCAAACATACAAAGATGATAGTGCAGAGAACCCAATTTACTTACAATGATGAACTTCCAAATAGTTAATTCTAGACATGAAACAAAACTAGACAATGACATGGAACAGCTAAATATACTTAGTAAAGAACATAAGGGCTTAAAATCAATACTACAGGGTAACCGCATGATGTTAACAACCAATGTCAAATCGGAACTGTGAAACAAAATGAACATGAACCAATAAAAGAACAGCATTAATAATGAAACGGCAAGACAATGAACCAATGAAAACATGACATGAGCAAAAAGCATGAAACAGGAAACGTGAAATCACGAAACATTAACAAAAGACAAGCTGTTTAAAATAATATAAAGGTTTATCCTGTAAGTGGTTTTGAAAGATGTGGTCTGAAAGCCTATTTGTTAATGTCTATTGACATGCATTAATTTTTCATTTCAGTTTTTTAACCATGTGTTTAATTTGTTGTTTCTCCAGGTGAATGACAGACTAGACCGGTCTTGCTGTGGTTTCAGACCAGACCCATCAGAACTCTGTGTAGAAAACCTGCTGAATATCAAATGTGGAAACCCAAAGGACCTAAATCTGGTGCACATCCTGGTAAAGGAAATATTTGTGATATTTGTCAGATTGTTCGATAATAAAATATCAATACAGAAGTCCAACCCTCAGAGTCTCACATTACCGCCCAGGTGTAGAGAAAAGGGTCCCATATTTTATAGAACTGAAATTGTAAAAAAAAAAAAAAAAAAAAACCCATTGTGGTTCAAGAACACAAAATCCAGTGCACTTATAATTCTTAGTATTTTTAATATGGTTGCTTGAATATCCATTACAGCAATATACAGTAAATAACAAATTTTGAGCTGTTGAAACCTGTAAGGCCCACAATGATAAATATGATATGAGAGAACCCCTTATAGTTTAAAATTTAAATGTTCCTTACCTTGCAGATTTCCCAGGTCTATTGTGTAGATTTTTTTTTATTATTATTATTATTATTATTTGGGTCAGTTAAATGATAACACATTTATATATTTCTTAAATTAATTTATTTAATTTTTTATACTTGCGCTTTTGCAAGTATCCTTTAACTGATCAGTACTCCATTTGACTTTGAAGAGAGTAAACATGCATAAATAATGACACTACAGTTTCAGTGAAACTTGAAGCAATTTCCTTTTTACATCAAGTTGTATTGACTGACCTCATGACAAGGTCACATAGTTGGCAAGTATTCGTTTTCTACCAGGAGAGTGTAGAACATTTTTTCCCCTTCATACCACTTTCCAATATCAAAAGTAATAACTTTCCAGCAGCTCTCGAGATCTACGTGAAGTTTGAGCTCACACTCAAACTGTGAGTAAGAAACCCAATGAGTGAGGCACCTAAAACGAGTCAAGGCAATCAGTTTCCGTGGGAGCCTTTAGATTGGTTCTGTAGTCATTATCTGATAGTGTTCAGAGAGCTGGTGAAATGGAGCTCCGGTGTAGTTGTGGTTTAGGTTTCTGGAGCAAGTCTGCACAAGTCATCTGTTTTAATATCGCTTGCCCACAAAATCATTCCACAATTTTAGAAATATCTTCCTGTTGCTTAGAAAAGCCTACAGAGCTCACTGCAACCAGCATAATTCATACAAGCTGTGTCTTTTGGTAACCCTAACCCTGATATTAAACATGCATATGAACTGAATTACAAAAGAGGTGCGTTTTATGCCAGTCTGACTTTTTCAATGGCAGGCAAGATGTTTCAGTTTTACTATAGTCATGCCTTTTTGTACACACTTAATTTACAATTATGTGATTGGAAATATAATTCAACAAAATCTGAAAAAAGGTCTACTATTCAGTATCGGGTGCCATTTTGTATCTAATGAAAGTGTGACTTAAAGTTCACCCAGAAATAAAAATTCTGTCACATCCTCATTTTGCTCCAAATCCATAAGGCTTTTGTTCATCTTGAAAACACATTTTAATATATTTTTAATGAAACATGAGAGATTATACCTCTATAACATCTATGCAACCAGAACTTTGACGCTTCAAAAGTTGATAAAAAAAAGTTGTCTGAAGAGACAAGGTCGCTTTATATGATAGACTGATTTCATTAGGCTTTTAATCACATGAACATTGATTAACGCTCACCACACATGGTAGACTCTTAAAAATAAAGGTGCTTTAAAAGGTTCTTCACAGCGATGCCATAGAAGAACCATTTTTGGTTCCACAAAGAACCATTAAGTCAAAGGTTCTTTAAAGAACCATCTCTTACTTACCTTTTCATAATCTGAAGAGCCTTCTTTCGCCACAAAGAACCTTTTGTAAAACAAAAAGGTTCTTGAGATGGAACCATTCTTTATGGAACCATTTAGACAAAAAATTTCTTCTATGGCATAGTGAAGCACCTTTATTTTTAAGAGTGTAAGTGGAAGCTCAGATGTGCTTTCTTGCCCCAAAGAACCAATGAGGTGTGTTTTGGCGTGTCACACAAGCATGTCTGAGCTTCTGCAAGAACCAAAGGGATTCATTCTCACATGTCAAGCAAGTAGCTGAGCTTCCATCTATCGCATACTGTATGATGCATGGATGAATGTGTATACACTCTTAAAAATAAAGGTTCTTTATTTGCATCGATGGTTCCATGGAACCTTTAAATGAAAGGTTCTTTATAGTCAAAAAGGGTTCTTTAGATTTTTAAGATGTCCTTCAAATGGTTCTTTTAAGAACTGTTCACTGAAAGGTTCTTTGGGAAATGGTTCTTCTATGGTATCACTGCAAAAACACCCTTTTGGAACCTTTAATTTTTAAGAGTGAATTACAAGAGTGGATTACATGGCTTCATACAGATTACTTTTACAATGTTGTTTATGAACTTTTAGAGCTATAAAAGTTTTGGTTGTGTGGATTTATAATAAAGGGACAGAAATGGCTGAGGGCGTCATTAAAAATGTCTTCATTAGTTTTTCAAAAACTAAACAAAAGCATTTGAAATGACACAAAGAACTAATTTTAATTTTTGGGTGAACTAACCCTTTAAATGTCTAAAAGTTTCCAAATACTTTAGAGCTATTGTACATATTATAAATCATTAATCTACCCAAAATAAGCTGTATATTAACCTCTATTTATAGGTTCGGAAAACAGATCCATCCAGACTGGTTTTTATTGACAATGCAGGAAGACCTCATCAACCACAAGACAACCTCAACTTCAGACTGGTTGAAGGAATTGATGAGTAAGTAGACTTACACTATTTATACTATCTTATACTGGTCTTGTGGTTAAGAATGTGGACTGTTAACTGTTGTAAGCTTGAACTATACTTGCATTGTGCCTTTTAACATGCTTGTCAATTTGGATACAAGTCAACTGAATTAGAAGCAAACAAGTTATGTTTACAAATACATATTTCAGAAAAGATAGATGCTGCTTTCAAGGAAATAAGACTGTTCAACATAGAAAACAGTTTGTGTAACAATGTATTTGTTGATTGGCAGGTTTCCAGAGCGGGCCGTTTCAGTGCTGCAATCAGGATGTCTGGAAAAGATGCTCCTTCGCTCCCTGTCTGTGGATCGGGAATTCTGGGTGAGCAGAGGAAAGGCTTCTGGACTCAAATCTATCATCCGGCATGTAGAACAAAGAGCCAAGGCCCTCCTCCAGCACATACAAGAGAAGAAACTACGACTTAACAGAGATTTTTAACTCTCCCATGAAGAGATTCTCTTATATTGTAAAAATAACTCTCAGAAGACACTAAAGGTTTATGGAAATCCTTTGCTTTGATTTGAATCATACTGATTAATTTTTGTAGATGTCTCAAAGTCTGTTCTGTTGTGCTGTTTAGAAAATCATGCAAACTATTCAAGACAGCTAAAATGAAAGGAGGTAGTGCATTTGCATGGATTTTTGAGTCGATTTCCCTAATCAGGGTTGACAATCCTTGAACTGTGATTAAGTGATGCTCACGGTGTCTGAGAGAAGACATTCCAGATGGTCATTTGCAAAGCAGGACTCATGCAGAGGCCCATCACTGTGAAGAGACTTACGCTATGTCCTAACCAGACGCGATACAATAGGATTTCAACAACAAGCAATTTGTCTTTCTATGCTGAATGTTAATGTGCTGTCGACAGCTCACAGTTACAGCCAGTTAGAAGATATTTAATATTTAATGCACAGTTACGAGGAGTGGAATTTTGGTCTAATTATATTTCATAGTGAGTGAATGTTACACACTTATACACCAAACATCAACAAAATCTGTCGCTTATTTGTTTTGTGGTTACAGCTGGATTGGACAAAACCCTACCTGATCTCATGGTGAAAACATTACCTTTGGGAACTTTTTCGCAAGACGTGAAATAAGTATCAATCAGTAGGCTACATATCACTGCAGTTTCCAACAGAAATGAACACTAGAGGTTTTGAAACAGCAAGCACTTGTAATTGTTTTCTTACACAGTTATGATTACAGATCCATGTTTCGCTGTCCTGACGTAACAAGCTTGCTCAGTAGCTCAGTCGGCAAATGCACTTAGGATGTGGAATCCTTGGGTATGAATCCCATGAAAAACATTACTTACGATGAAAGAGCTAAAAGATGTTTTTTACGTCACATTCGCTTTTGTTCATACTATTGGGAAGGCTTAGGTGTAGTGCAGATGATTAGAGTTATAGCGTCACTCAATGGACATTTCAAGTCAGAACTGAAGTTACATGTACAAAACTAACGTCAAATAAAACATTCCATATGTACATTCATCTGTTCTGGGGAAAAAAAACTGAACATTTCACATTGAATATGACACGAAACGTACATTGCGATATGTATTTTGTGTCTTGTGAAAAAGTTCCCACAGGTATGTTTTCGTCATGAGATCAGGTTGCTAAAACCAAAATTTACATGAAGCTTAGAATTTAGAATTATTTTTCTTGTACAGTGTCCTTGAAACGCTAAAAACAAGATATTGTGGTGTACAAGCTAAATCTTTAATGAAGGCTTCTATACTAGAATAGGTGCTGAGAAGTATGAAACTGTGGTTTGGAGTGAAACTGAGCCCTCTCCATGTAACTCCTGCTGGGCTTTTACAGGGCACTCGATGCCCAAAGGCTCAGTTATGCACAAAATTGCTGAGTATGAATTTGTGGTGTTGTGTAGAATTGTCTTACATGATTCTAGGCTTGTGACTGTATCTTATAGGCCACATACTTTATACACACTGCAGTTAAATATGGTTGCCTTCTTCTAAACAACAATTTAGAACAGTGGTTCTAAACCTTTTTGAATTCAAGGCCCCCATTGTCAGTAACAATATTTGAAGGCCTCATGACTTTGTTCAACATAGGCTCATTGGAAATACATGCCTCTACATATATTTTTGCAAAACTGAAAAAAAAATATACCTATATATATACAGCTGCAATCGAAATTATTCAACCCCCTTGACATGCAAGACATTTTGTTCCAGATAATTAGTTTTTCTAAAAACAAATCTACAAAGGCATTAGGACACTATTAGATAAAGTATTTTAATACACATTTGAGTAATTCTGAGAACATAAATTGATCAAATTGATTGATCAAATCAAATTGGCTCTAAACGTTCATGTTCAAAATTATTCAACCCCCAAAAGTAAAATTTGGTGCAGAATCTTTTATTATTTAAAACCACCTATAAACGCTGTTTGAAAGTGTTTAGAAGCGTTGATCACCTCTCTACTGCAATCTTGGACCATTCCTCGGATGAAAAAAACTTTTAGATCACGGATAATCTTTGGTTTTCACTTTGCCACTGCTTTCTTCAAATTCAACCAAATATTTTCAATGAAAATTAAATCTGGAGACTGAACAGGCCACTCAAGAACATTCTGTGACTGATCCCTGAACCAAGCATAAGTAGATTTGGATGTTTACTTTGGGAGGATTGTCCTGCAGAAAAGTCCATTGATCATCATCTTCGGTCTTTGTACCAAAGGCATCACAATTCTTGGCAAAATAGCCTGATACTTCAAGGAATCCATGGTTTCCTTCATACGGTCATGTTTTCCACTTCATGCTACAGTAAAACAACCCCATAATTGGATCAGCTCACCTCCATGTTTGACCATGGAGATAGTGTTCTTCTGCACATTAGTTTTCCCTTTTTTGCACCAGACAATCCGCTGATCTATACGTCCAAAAAGTGCTAGTTTGGTCACATCACTCCATGAAACATTCTTCCAGAACTCCACAGGTCTATCCAAATAAATTTTAGCATATTCAAGCTGACCTTTTTGTTCTTCTTGATCAAGAATGGTATTCACCAAGATGCCCCAGCATGAAAGCCATGCTTGTCTTATGTTCATCTTCTACTCTGGAATGAAATATTTTTCCTCCTTTCATCGGGTCATCTCGCAAGTCTTTGGCTGTACATTGCAGGTTTTTCTCAGTTGTTTTGATCAAACATTTTATGAAATTGTGCATTTTTGGTTCAACACCCTCAAAGGTTTTCGGGTACAACAAACTTTAAACTAAGGAATAAGACTTTTCTAATACAATAAAATTATTTCTTCTCTATAGCTTTTGTGAAAGCTCTGTTGACTTTACCATATTTGCTACTCAACTTCAGCACATGCATGTGTAACATCTCAAGCTGATTCAGTTTTTTTTAATAGTTTCTAAAGGGTTAATTGTGTTTTAGGACAATTTTGTTCCCTACCACAAAAATAAATGACTTAAAACGGCAATGTTGAATAGGGGTTGAATAATTATGACAGCTGTGTAACTAAAAAAAAATCCTAGAACTCAAACACATTACATTATATATTGACATTGTCACTTTTAATATGCCAGTACACTGTTGTAGATGCAATTTTTATAAAGTCCTGGTTCCCTGGTTGACAACTACTGGTTTAGTTCATTCAGCCATGTTTATGTGCGGTTGTTACTTCCAAAACTTTGTAGTGTGTACGTTGCCTTTTTGTTAAATAACCTGAATTGTTTTGACTGAGTTGTCATCACTTACTCCCACATGCATTATTAAAAAGTCATTATTTTTGGAAATGTATGACAGCAACTTTGGAACATTGATTGTTCTACTTATTACTTGCTAAATTTGTACTTTTCTCTTGAATAAATGTGCTCATCTAAGATTTATGAAGTATTTCAAGACTAGTCAAAAACCTCATATGAAGAATCGCAAGTACCTGACAGCTAATTTATTTTTCATAGATCAATGCTTAAATCATCTTTTTTATTTTTTTGAGTTTTCACTTTTGAGTTTGTCTTTCTTTGTTTGAACACAACTGCAAACTTTAAAATAATCCAAAGACGTTCAGCAGATATCACTTCCTGAAATCAAATGAATAGAGGCTGAAGAAGAGTTTAGAGTGGCTGTATCGAGCCCATCTGTTCGTGAGCTGATCTTGTCACTTCCTATAAGCCTCATACTGATCACACATTTGGAGATTAGGAGCATGCCGAGGGAGAAAAATAAATGATATCAGCGAAACATTAAATCTTCCTTTCATCCAGTTTAAATTCCCACAGGTCTCATTTACATTTGCCTAATGTGGGCCAGAGACTCCTGCCTGTGTTCTTCTTCCAATCTCACTTCAAAGTACTTTGACTGCTTCTTTTTAAACTTAGGGAGAGAGTTCACCAAACAGATTTGTAACCCCTAGAACATAAGACTTGTTTAGCATAAATGCTGAATACACAGATATTCTATAGTCTGTCCTTGATGAGCTGATATAATATTTAAAAACTGCAGTACATTTTAGTGTATTGTAAGGAAAAATAGGTAAAACATGTACGTAGGTCTTCACTAAAGCACATAGCCTTATAAAGAAAAACAACACTGACTTTTAACCATGTACTAACAAAACATAGCTCTAAAATCCTTAGAAATTCATGTTTTGTTGTAAAGGATGAAAGTATAACATTTATAACACAATTAACAAATAAGTGAAGAATATTTGCTTCATCAGAATGGTCTGCACGGTACTGTGTTACTTCAAATAATAATTCCCCACCACAATAATATCAAATAATTCAAAGTATAATTGCTTTTCTGTGTTTTTTATTTAATCAGCTGAATATCCCATGCACGTTTGAGTTCCTTTGAAGTCCATGGTTTTGAAATTTATAAATAAATGCAACACGATCGCAGTTGTCTTACAAGGTCAGGGTAAAAAAAGACTGAAATATAAAACTACAAGCTCTCTCATCATTAGGCAAGAGATGAGTGGATCAAGCCATTATTGCTGGACCATGTAAGAGGGTTTCTCAGAAAACTGTGAGAGTAGCAGAAGTCTCTGCCATGTGTTACCTCTGGCCTGCATCCATTTGAATAGAAACATGATTTTAATTAATCATAACCGTGGGAGTAATTAAACTAAGTGTAATTAGAGATAGAGGGAAAAAAAGAGAATGAGGCAGAAGCACAAAAGGGAAAGGGAACGAAGATGCAGTTCTTCAGATGAAAGTCGGCGCCTTTCTAACCTCTGGTTTATAAATGTTTCCCTTGACAAGTGAGCACATAATGTATTCTTCCTCTTGAGCAAAGATAAAAGCATCATCCATGCCTCACACAGTAAAACTATAGCTGTACGTCTTCACATATTTCTTAGTGATAAAAGTGATATTTTTATTAGACCATTTTTGTCAGCTTACCTTAAAGCATTTAAAAGTATTACCCAGGGCATTGTGCCCTTCTGCTCTTTTATTGTCACAGTATATTAACTCTCTAATACTCAACAGTCGTCACTTGTTTTAGTGCTTTAGTTATTACTATTGGTCATACTAAGAAAACAAACATTTAATGGGGTAATTCACCTTAGAAAAATAAACATTCTGTCATCTTTTACTCACCCATGTCATTCCAAACCTGTTTTTCTTTGTTCTCTGGAGCATTAAAAAAAAAAAATCTTTTTTTTTTTTTTCATTATTAAATGGAAACTCACAAAAACAGAAATCACAGAAACTGTTTGGCTACCAATATTTCTCTTTTTTTTACTACAGAAGAAAGAAAATGACATGAAGAGGAGTAAATGATCACAGATTTTATTCATTTTAGGTGAACTATCTCTTTAAGTATTACATTTTGGTACTGGACTCCCATTCTTAAGTGCTACAGGCATACAGTTGAGGTCAAAAGTTTACATACCCCTTTTCAGAATCTGCAAATTTTGCAAAACCAACAATGATTGTATGATTTTGAGATCCATTTTTTGTCACACTGAGGACAACTGAGGGACTCATATGTAACTATTACAGAAGGTTCAAACACTCACTAATACTTCAGTAGGAAAAAACATGCATTGAGAGCCGGGGGTGAAAACTTTTGAACAGAATGACAGAATGTGTACATTTTTCTTATTTAGTACTGCCCTTCAGAGGCTACAGAAAATAGCTACATGTTTCCCAGAAGGCAAAATAATCGTAATGCATGGTTTTTCCTTCTGGAGCATCAGTGAGTGTTTAAACTCTTTGTAATAGTTGCATATGAGTCCCTCAGTTGTCCTCAGTTTAAAAAGATGGATCTCAAAATCATACAGTCATTGTTGGAAAGGGTTCAAATACACAAAAATGCTGGAAAACCAAATAATTTGCTGGACCTGAAGAATTTTTCCAAAGAACAGCAGGCAGTTTAACTGTTCACCCTGCTGAAAAAACCAGCTTAAACCAGCCTAGGCTGGTTGGCTGGTCTTAGCTGGTTTAAGCTGGAAATGGCTGGTTTTAGCTGGTCTCCCAGCCTGGCCAGGCTGGTCAGGCTGGTTTTAGCTGGTGGTTTCCCAGCCTGACCAGCTAAGACCAGCCTGACCAGCCTGGCCAGGCTGGAAAAATGGCCAAAACCCCTCTAAAACCAGCCTGCCTCCCAGCTATGACCAGCTAAAACCAGGCTGGTTGACCAGCTAAAACCAGCCAACCAGCCTAGGCTGGTTTTAGCTGGTTTTTTCACCAGGGCAGGACAAACAAGGGACTGATGAACAACTATCACTAAACAAACTGGATCATTCAGGTAGCAACACAGTATTAAGAATCAAGGGAATCTAAACTTTTGAATGGAGTCATTTTTATAAATTCAACTAATATTTTCTCTTGTGGACTATATGTAAAAATCTTTTATGTTAAATATCTTATTCAGGTCAGTACTAAATAAACAATAACACGCATTTTGTATTATCCCTCTTATTTTGGTAAAATAATTAACATTTTGCAGATTCTAAAAAGGGGATGTAAACTTTTGACCTCGACTATAAATAATATCTCAAACTGACCTTATTCAGGTTTGCTATCACTTGCTTAAGTGATGAGATTTACTTATTGCCATTCAGTTTTGCTCAAATTTTCAGAGAATATAAAAGTCTAGCTGGAACTAGAAAATCTCAGAAAATCTATAATGACTAATTACATTGTGTTAATCGTAATTGTGCAAATGTCTACAGAGCCTCTACAGAGAATATTTGACTTTCTGTTTCCTGTCCCTGCTAGTGGAACTTGGTTCCATTCCGGGAACTCGAGCTGCGTCATCAACGCTTTGGGGAATGCCATTGGCGAACACCGCTGTAAACGTAGTCTGTAACCAATCAAATGACGGGAGTGACGTCACCGTCGTGGTGATGTAAGCGACCAGGAAGTATAAAGCACGTGCGTTTGAAGCCGGCGCCAGCTTTTGTCATTCAGCGAAGCGCTATATGTTGGTCTTTTGAGCGATGCCAACTAAAAAAGGGGAAAAGTTTAGAGCGGTTGATCAGCCACACAGACGGTGTGTCCCTCCCTGCCAGCGTTTTATTGTTGGTGGGGATACACACGGTCTGTGTGTAGTCTGCTTGGGAGTGGAGCACGCTCAGTCAGCCCTCGAGGGGGCTGGCTGTCCGCAGTGTGATCGCCTTCCACTGCGGGTGCTTCGCTCTCGGAGGGCTCTCTTTGAGGAGGGAGCCTTCACCAGAGTTCCTCGTGGGTCTGGCCCTGCTTCCGCTGAGGCGGAGCGGCAGCTGCACTCGTGGGGTTCGCAGCTCGATCTGTTAGAGGGAATGGAGACGGGTGATCCCCTATCTCCCTCCTCACCTAGCAGATCGGTTGACCTCCTCCTGGATGTGGAAGCCCGCACTGCGGTTCCTTCCCCCCGGGACGAGGCATCTACACTTCTCTTATCTTCCTCCGAGGAGGTTGATGTAGAGAGTGTTGATGATCCACAACCGCTTCCCCGATCCCCGCAGTATGAGGAGCTCTTGGAGGTGGTGACTCGTGCGGTTGCCAAGCTTAACATCAGCTGGCCCGCAGAGGAAACCCATGAGCCGCAGAAAAGTAAATTAGATGAGCGTTTTCTGCGGGCAAAAACACCATCTCCTTCCGTTTTTCCCAGATCTCCACAGTGAGCTGTCGAGATCAGGCGAAAAACCCTTCTCTGCCCTTTTATTCATCCCCTCCTCAGATTACTACGGTAATGTGGGAGGGGTGGATGAGCATGGCTATAAGATGATGCCACGGGTTGAACAGACGCTTGCAAGCTATCTGTCACCCGATTTGGCATCATCTTTGAAGGCTCCGTCCTTGCCCTCCAAGCCACTCAAGACAACTTCGGGCTTGTTGGGTAAGGGGTACATGGCAGCGGGTGAGGCTGGTGCATGCTTGCATACTATGTCCATTTTGCAGGCGTACCAGGCTGACCTGCTGAAGGATCTAGACGATGGTGAGGAGGTAAATGTGTCGGAGTTACGTCGCACAGCAGATCTGGCTCTCCGCGCCACAAAGGAGACCGCCCGTGCTATTGGGCGGTCTATGGCAGCCCTGGTGGCCGCGGAGAGACATCTGTGGCTGACCCTGTCCGACATGAAAGAAAAAGACAGAGTCCTCCTCCTGGACGCCCCGCTTCAGCCTTGTGGTCTGTTTGGCGACTCGGTTGACGCAGTCGTCAGCAGATACCAGGAGGCTCGTAAACAAGCGGCGGCGTTCTAGCAATACCACCCTCGCCGCGTCTATTCCTCTGGCAGCCACAACCGTGTACCAGCTCCTCACACCGCGAGGCGCAGAAGAGAAGCGTTGCTACCCGCACCCCTCCAGACAGACCAAGGGGGCGGGGTCAGCGACGCTCTAAGTCGGTGGCCTCGAAGACTAAGCCTGACCTGAGGGTCGTGCTGCAGTCCAAGAGGTCCTCGGCTAAGCGGCCCTGACTTTTGTGGCTCAGGGCCGTCGAGGGCAGCCCCTCTCGGGGGGGAATGGGGTTCACCACAGTACATGGTGCCCATTCTTCCTCGGGGCCCTGAGGAGACCAGTCAGCTAACCCTGCTAGTGTTACAGGGCGCGGCAGTCTCCCGCAAACCTTTACTGGTTTCTCCGCCCGGCAGCGTAGCGGAACCAGCGGGTTTGCCACCCCTACGGGGGTCCTCAGAGCAGTTAATTCAGGTGTCTCCTGCCAGTCAGCTGTTACAGGCCACCGAATTAATTCCTCAAATAATACCAGAAACCAGTCTCGAGAGGCTGGTTCCCTTAGTACACTTTCTGGCAGCGTGGAAACTACTGCCAAATGTGTCCTCATGGGTCCTGCGTACTGTAGAGAAAGATTATTATATCCAGTTCGGCGCACCGCCGCCACCTTTCAACGGGGTATTTCCCACTCTTGTAAGCCCCGAGCAGGTTCTGGTAATGGAACAGGAAGTAGAATCTCTTCTGAGGAAGGAGGCCATCGAGGTGGTCCCTCTTCAAGACAGAGAATCCGGGTTCTACAGCCGGTATTTCATTGTTCCAAAGAAGGATGGAGGGCTGAGGTCCATTCTAGATCTCAGACAGCTGAACCGAAAACTGAAGTTCAAGATGCTTACTGTCAGTCAGGTCGTGTCTCAAATCAGGTCCGAGGACTGGTTTGTCACGATAGATCTAAAAGACGCGTATTTTCACGTCTTCATCCTTCCTCAACACAGGAGGTTTCTCAGGTTCGCTTTCAGGGGCGAAGCTTACCAATACAGAGTTCTTCCTTTCGGCCTAGCACTCTCACCCCGCACTTTTACTGCTACGGGGGCACAACTCATAGATGATGGTCTCTCAACTGAGATTGTTGAGACCATCCTTCAATCTAGAGCTCCCTCTACAAGGAGACTTTATGGCCTTAAGTGGAAGTTGTTCACCTCATGGTGTAGAGAACGGCAATTAGACCCAATTGGTACAGTACTGGAGTTTCTGCAGTCTCGCTTTTCCGCAGGCTTAGCCCACTCCACCCTGAGGGTGTACGTGGCGGCTTTATCGGCCTACCACGCCCCTCTTGGTGGCTTGTCAGTGGGTAAGAACCCCTTGGTCACACGTTTCCTTTGCGGTGCACTCAGGTTGAGGCCTCGAGTGAAGCCGAGGGTCCCCACGTGGGATCTCGCTGTGGTGCTCAAAGCTCTCTGTAGGCCTCCTTTCGAGCCTATAGAGGAGATTTCGGACCGCACTACAGGCCTTTTATCCTCCTCCATTCATGAAGAGCGACCATCGGAAGTATAATTGCATGTGTCCAGTGCGAGCATTGGACACATACGTCCACAGAGCTGCCTTGTGGCGTAAAACAGAGCAATTGTTGGTTTGTTACGGTCCCCCTAAGAGGGGGCAACCTGCAACAAAACCTACAATCAGTAGATGGATCGTGGATACCATATCCACTGCTTACGAGTCCTCTGGCCTCCCATCACCGATGGGAGTCAAGGCTCACTCTACTCGAGGCATGGCTGCCTCTAAAGCTCTGCTGGCAGGTGTCCCTATTCAGGACATCTGCAGTGCTGCGGGTTGGTCCTCACATTTAACAGTCGTCAGGTTCTACGAGCTAGACCTAAGAGCCACTCCAGGCTCCTCTGTCCTTGAGTGACAGATATTTTGCTTCAAACGCACGTGCTTTATACTACCTGGTCGCTTACGTCACCACGCCGGTGACGTCACTCCCGTCATTTGATTGGTTACAGACTACGTTCAGAGCGGTGTTCGCCAATGGCATTCCCCAAAGTGTTGATGACGCAGCGTCTCGTTCCCTCAGGGAACCAGGGTTACATACGTAACCTGGGACGATTTCTGCAATAGATAAATATAATCATGCGATTGGAAAAATTCTAATAAATAATCTATGGCTTTGACTACATCAGCTCTGAGAGTGTGTATTCCTTTGGAAAGTACTGGGGAACAAAATGTTATTTTCTCAAGCAGTACAGCTCATTAAGCCTTAGATACATTGCTCTCTGGAAAGAATTAACTAACTCGCTTTCATTTGCCAACTTCAAAATCCACCACTGCACTGGCAAAGCAGTTACTTGCCCCTATTACTTAAGACAGTGTAACATTTGTGGTTAGATAACACATTTATATATAAAATGATACTATATAATGTAGTTACATATATATTTTCACAATATAATCTATATTTATATTCATGGTTGACACAATAACATTTAGCAACACAACTGTTTTCAGTTTGTCTGCTACTTGAGCACCAATCAGCGATTTAGAATGATATATGAAGGGTCATGTGACACTGAAGACTGGGATAATAGCTGGTAAATATTCTGCTTTACCATCACATGACTAAAACACATTTAAAACTTATTAAATTTATTTCAAACTAGTACATAAATGG
This sequence comes from Garra rufa, assembly GCF_049309525.1. Classification (NCBI taxonomy): domain Eukaryota; kingdom Metazoa; phylum Chordata; class Actinopteri; order Cypriniformes; family Cyprinidae; genus Garra; species Garra rufa. Next base: position 34,970,033 of record NC_133369.1, read on the forward strand.
ATATAAATGGAGCTTTACCCAGTATAAAATATTTCTTTCAAAACATTAAAAATCTTACCAACCCCAAACTTTTTGTTATTGAATATGAGGCAGATTTGACAATGTATAAATACATATACTGCATACACATTTTATATAACTGACTAACAGTATGCGATAAATTTTAAAAGCACCAGTGAAGCTGGTTTTAGAAGAGTGAGTGTTCAGTGAGTAGGTTGTTATCTCTGCTGTCTCTTCTTTCCCTGTTGCTGGTGATTTATTTAAGACACGGTTATCCTATTAACCCTCGTCTGGAGAGACATCTACCACAGACAGCAACAGAAAGACTGTCATGATCAGGGTCATGCTACCCTCAAAGTGTTTCAGAAGACAGCGTAGAAACCTTATTTCATGAAAAAAGCAGGATATAAGCATGCCCTTGGAAAAAAAACATAAGTTTTAATTGGTTTAAGACAACTATATATATTTTTCAATGGCCTGTCTCTGTCTGACGTGATTTATTATGGAAACCTTTAACATCATCAACAGTCTGTCGCGACTCATGTGTAGACATTTTATTAGCCAGAATAACATACTGGTATCTACACAACATGTCCTGACTGTCAAGTTATCTAAAGCTTATTATTAAAGGAACAGTAAACCCAAAAATAATAATTCAAAAATGATTCACCATGTCATTTTAAACCCAAACACAGTTGAAGTCAAGCGTTTCCATACATCTTGCAGAGTTAATTATTTTACCAAAAAAAAAAAAAGAGAGGGATCATACAAAATGCATGTGATTTTGAAAAATAAGATATTTCACATAAAAGACGTTTACATATATTCCACAAGAGAAAATAATAGCTGAATTAATTAAAAAGACCCAATTCAAATGTTAACATACACTTGATTCTTAATGCTGTGTTGTTACCTGAATGATCCACAGCTGTGTTTTTGTTTTATAGTTATAGTTGTCCTGAACAGTTAAACTGCCCACTGTTCTTCAGAAAAGTCCCTTTCTTCAGGTCCCACAAATTCTTTGGTTTTTCAGCATTTTTGTGCATTTGAACCCTTTCCATCAATGACTGTATGATTCTGAGATCCATCTTTTCACACTGAGGACATTTGAGGGACTCATATGCAACTATTACAGAAGGTTCAAATGCTCACTGATGCTTCAGAAGGACAAAAAATGCATTAAGAGCCGGGGGGTGACAACTTTTGGACGGAATGAGGATGTGTCCATTTTTATTATTTTGCCAAAATATCATATTTTTTTATTTAGTACTGTCCTTCATTAGCAACAGCAGATGCTTACATGTTCCCCAAAAGACAAAATAAGTTCAATTTACCCTGATCTTCACATTCAAAAAGTTTTCACCCCCAGCTCTTAATACATAATTTTTCCTCCTGAGCCATCATTGAGTGTTTGTACCTTCTGTAATAGTTGCATATGAGTCTCTCAGTTGTCTTCAGTGTGAAAAGATCTCAAAAGTAATGTCATTGACACGATATTTTATAAAATAAACAAAAAAATACTTTCTATTATACCAGCTTGAAAAGAAGAGAAAACTTTAAGTGAGCCGTTTAAAAATGGCTCTACCAATACCGTACTGTTTGAATGTTAATGGCTGTTTAAATGTTAATCTATTGGGAATTAAACATGACGATCAGTTCAGCAAAGGCTACATGGTTCCAGTGGCTTATTGTTTTGGTTTCAGCTATAGCACTTTTTTGGAAACTACATAGAGGAAATACTTGCATAATTATAGCTTTTACAAAGACGTTCCTTTTTTTTTTTTTTTGCCTGTTCAGAAACTATCGTGTTGTGCAAGAGCTCTGCCCTCTGCTGACTCTCTCTGACGCAAATGAGAGTCCTTAAGGTCCTCACCTTAGAGTGTTGCCATGACAATGAGCAGTCAGCTCCAGGCACCCTCTCAGGCTCATTGTAACGATGTGATTGACAGATCCCACTCGAGGCTGTTGTCTCAGGTGTAAAGATGTGACAGTAACAGGAGAGAGTGTCATTTGGCTGCCCTCTCTCTTTCGTTCCACAGCTTTAATGAGGATTTACACAGCTAGCAAAGGCTCACTTTAAACCTGGACCTCATACTGAGATAATGTGGAGAATATGATAGGAAATGTGATGCATTTGTTATATTCAAGTGTAGTTACTAATTGATGTAACTGGAAAACTGTTAATTTGATTGGTATATATGTGTTGTTATTGCGTTAAATGGGGTTGCTTCAACCCACAGAGTTGAAAAACAACCCGCGGCAACAATGAAAAAAAAGTAGCCCTATTCCGCGGGAAAACTGTGGACTTGGCAACAATTGCGCAGTGCACTGTCATACGGAGGTAATCAGAGAGGACATAAAGGAAGCGATTATATGTTTATTTATCATGTGATCCATAGAAGCCAGCTAAATTACATGCAGACAATGAAAAATATGAAAAATAATGACAAGGATGTGGCAAAAGAGAGCAGAGTTTTGAAATTTTTATGATACAAGCCTTTATTTTGCTTGTATATAGAGTTGTTACTGTAATATTTATTATTACATATCTATATCTATATATTGTTAATGTTCTGACACATAACACTTCCACTGACTACCTTTCGCAACTGTATTGATAACTGTGGGTATGTAAAATCTTTGAAGTGACTCCTATGAGCGTATAATCGTGACGAAAGTCGATCTAGAGTGGTGTAAAATTTGTGTGAATTCCAATATGACCTTTCAGACTGAGGTCGCATTGCAAAACATCTGGGCCCATATTCACAAAACATCTTAAGGCTAAAAGTAGCTCATAAGTTGTTGATTTAGAAGAAAATCTTAAAAGTAATGGGTCAGTCCTACATTTAAAACTCCTAAATTCTTGCTCTAGAGTATTTTTACAAAGCGTTTTAGTGATAAAACTATGTTAGGAGTAGTGAAGAGGACTCCTAAGTCACTAAGACCAAGCCACAAACTATCCTAAAATGGCTGTTGTCGGCTATCTGCCTCAGAACGTAAATATTTTAGAAACATTTGAAAAGGGGGAGCTTTTAAAAAAGGTATTACCTTTGGTTTTGGAGGTTATCCAAACTCCAAATTTTCCTTTGATTATATCCTTGTTTTCATTAACTAGTTGGGCAAGAAGTAACAGCTGTTCTTACATCCAGTTTGGTTTTCTTTTACGTTTACATGTCTTACTATCAACCATGATTATTCTGCTCTGTCAATTAAAAGGCTGTTTATGCATATTCACTAATTCTCTACACGAAGCACAAATGTAAGAGGCTGACTTGATTAACTGGGGCCCAGGTCAGGAAGCAGACAGACTGGCTAAACCGACCGTCTGCTAGCCGCCTCACGTCACAGAAATCAGTTAATTCTCAGCACATAGAGACCCTTTCACCTAGATATCACACTATAGAGACTGTGTCTGTTCCCCAAGTTAGAAAATACAATAAACGTCCAAAGCAATGTAAGAGTAACAATTTAATTGATGTTCAACAAATAAAAAATGTATATAATACTGAGAAACAAATGATAAAGCTTGGCTTATTAAATATCAGGTCACTTTCTACGAAAGCACTTTTTGTAAATGATATGATCACTGATCATAAGCTAGATGTGCTCTGTTTGACAGAAACCTGGCTAAAACCAGATGATTACATTACTTTAAATGAGGCAACCCCCCAAAATTACTGTTATAAACATGTGCCACATGTGAAAGGTAAGGGGGGAGGTGTTTGCACAATTTATAGCAATATGTGCAGTGTTTCTCAGAGAACAGGCTTTAAGTATAACTCGTTTGAAGTAATGGTGCTCCATATAACATTATCCAAAGAATCAAGTATTAATGATAAATCTCCTGTGACGTTTTTACTGGCTACTGTATACAGGCCACCAGGGCACCATACAGACTTTATTAAAGAATTTGCTGATTTTCTATCCGAATTAGTGTTGGCCGCAGATAAAGTCTTAATAGTGGGTGATTTTAACATCCATGTTGATAATGAAAAAGATGCATTGGGATCAGCATTTATAGATATTCTGAACTCAATTGGGGTTAGACAACACGTTTCAGGACCTACTCATCACCGAAATCATACTTTAGATTTAATATTGTCACACGGAATTGATGTTAGTGGCTTTGAAATTCTGCATCAAAGTGATGATATCTCAGATCATTATCTAGTCTTGTGTATACTCCAGATAACTAAAACTGTAAAACTAACTCCTCGCTACAAGTACGGTAGAACCATCACTTCTACCACAAGAGACTGCTTTGTAAGTAACCTTCCTGATTTATCTGAATTCCTCAGCATATCCGATAGCTCAGGAAAACTTGATGATGCAACAGAAACTATTGACTCTCTTTTTTCTAGCACTTTAGATATAGTTGCTCCTCTGCGGTTAAGAAAAATTAAGGAAAACAGTCCGATGCCGTGGTATACTGAACACACTCACGCACTGAAGAGAGCACGACGAAAAATGGAACGCAGCTGGAAGAAAACAAAACTAGAGGTTTTCCGTACAGCCTGGCGTGAATGTAAGATATCCTATAGAAAAGCATTAAAAACTGCTAGATCAGATTATTTTTCATCTTTCTTAAAAGAAAACGAACATAACCCTAGGTATTTATTCAATACAGTGGATAAATTAATGAAGAATAAAGCACCAATAGGTGCTGAATTTTCCCAACAGCACAGCAGTAATGACTTCATGAACTGTTTTGCTACCAAGATAGATACCATTAGAGATAAAATTGTAACTATGCAGCCATCCGCTACAGTATCGCATCAGATATGCTATAAATCTCCTGAGGAGCAATTCCATGCATCTTCAACTATAGGAGAGGAAGAGTTGTACAAACTTATTAAATCATCAAAACCGACAACATGTATGTTAGACCCTATTCCATCTAAGCTACTAAAAGAGGTGCTTCCAGAAGTCATAGATCCTCTTCTGAATATTATTAATTCGTCACTATCGTTAGGATATGTCCCCAAAACTTTCAAACTGGCTGTTATTAAGCCTCTAATTAATAAACCTCAACTTGATCCCAATGAATTAAACAATTACAGACCAATTTCAAATCACAGATACTAGAAAAGGTAGTGTCCTCACAATTGTGTTCTTTCTTAGAGAAAAATGGTATCTGTGAGGATTTCCAGTCAGGTTTTAGACCGTATCATAGCACTGAGACTGCTCTTATTAGAGTTACAAATGATCTTCTCCTGTCATCCGATCGTGGATGCATCTCTCTATTAGTACTACTGGATCTTAGTGCTGCGTTTGATACTATTGACCACAATATTCTTTTAAATAGACTTGAAAATTATGTTGGCATTAGTGGTACTGCACTGGCTTGGTTCGAATCGTACTTATCTGACCGGCATCAATTCGTAGCAGTGAATGACGAGGTATCATATCAATCACAAGTGCAGTATGGAGTACCTCAAGGCTCAGTACTAGGGCCATTACTTTTTACACTTTATATGTTACCCTTGGGAGATATCATCAGGAAACATGGTGTTAGCTTTCACTGTTATGCTGATGATACGCAGCTCTATATTTCTTCACGGCCTGGCGAAACATACCAATTTGAAAAACTAACAGAATGCATAGTTGAAATAAAAAATTGGATGGCAAGAAATTTTTTGCTGCTAAATTCTGAAAAAACAGAGGTGTTAATTATTGGACCTAAAACCTCCGCATGTAATAACCTAAAACACAGTCTATTACTCAATGACTGCTCTGTCAATTCGTCGTCATCAGTCAGGAACCTAGGTGTGCTATTCGATAGCAATCTTTCCTTCGAAAGCCACATTTCTAGCATTTGCAAAACCACATTTTTTCATCTAAAAAATATATCGAAATTACGACCTATGCTCACGATGTCAAATGCAGAAACGTTAATCCATGCATTCATGACCTCAAGGATAGATTATTGTAATGCTTTATTGGGTGGTTGTTCTGCACGCTTAATAAACAAACTCCAGCTGGTCCAAAATGCAGCAGCTAGAGTTCTTACTAGAACCAGAAAGTATGACCATATTAGCCCGGTTCTGTCAGCACTGCATTGGCTCCCTATTAAACATCCTATAGATTTCAAAATCTTGCTAATAACTTATAAAGCCCTGATTGGTTTAGCTCCGCAGTACTTGAGCAAGCTCTTATCATATTATAGTCCCTCACGTCCGCTGCGTTCTCAAAATTCTGGCAATTTGATAGTACCTAGAATATCAAAATCAACTGCGGGCGGCAGATCTTTTTCACATTTAGTGCCCAAACTCTGGAACAATCTACCTAACACTGTTTGGGAGGCAGACACACTCTGTCAGTTTAAATCTAGATTAAAGACCCATCTCTTTAACCTGGCCTACACTTAATACATTTCATAATCCAAATCCGTTAAAGGATTGTTAGGCTGCATTATTTAGGTCAACCGGAACCAGGGACACTTCCTATAACACCTGATGTACTCGTTGCATCAGAAGAAGAATGGGATCTACGCTAATGTTAGTATCTTTCCTTCTTATTCCGAGGTCACCGTAGCCACCTGTATCCAGAGCAGACGGTCACTGCAGTCTCCCGGATCTCGTCCGTACCCATCAGCACCCAGAGATAACCTCTACAGCCCTGAATGTCAGCAGGGACCACATCAAAGACAGATCATCAGTGAAGACCTCATCACCTAGACGGCCATCGACGCAAGACAGCGAAAACCAGATGAGTCCTCTCCAATCTGATTTTGTGGCAACTTGGAACTCTTGCATCTACATTAATATTAGTCTGTTTTTTTCTTATTCCCAGGTCACCATAGCCACCAGATCCAGTCCGTATCCAGATCAGATGGTCACTGCAGTCCCCCGGATCCAGTCCAAACCTAGAGCAGATGGTGGATCAACACCTACAGCCGAATGTCAGCGGATACCGTGTCAACTAGATGAGCCCCAGAGACAGATCATCAAGAAAGAACTCCTACCCTAAACGGCCACCGGCACAAGGCCATGGGAACCAGACGAGTCCTCCCCAATTTGACTTTGTTGCAATATCGAACTCTTGCATTATTATTGACATTTTATTTTATTATTTTAATACTGTAAGGTTGCTTTGACACAACTTGTATTGTAAAAAGCGCTGTATAAATAAATAAATAATCTTGACATTTAGACTGAACATTAACTTGTTTAATTAGTAACACTAAGCCTGTATTTTAAAATCTTTATTTGAATGTGGCAACATTTTTATTTTTAAATCTTTATCTAAATATAGCAACATAATATCACACTCTACAATATTTCTATGAATAAATCTCAGACAGAGACCCCTCCCCTCTCAGCCAATCACTGTGTGCATAGCTAGTAAGCATGCTGACATCACCCATAGCAATAAGGTCAACCCCACCCTTACTCTTAGCTTAAGACTTCTCTTTATTCTTTAGTAAAAGTTTGTCTCAGCAGCTTTGTGAATAAGTTTTTAAGAGAAAACTCTTAGCTAAAAACTTTTACTGCTATTCAGTAGTAGTAGTAGTACTAAATACGATACCTGACCTGTATCGTATTTAGTACTACATTTGAAAGTGGCACAAAAATGGAATTGAAAAGATCAGATTCCATGTGGTTTGTGCTGTTCACCCTGTCATGAGGAAAACAGATCTGCCCAAGTTTCCGAGCGCTCCATTGACTACAATAGGAGCGCTGTTGATAGTGTGCCATTGTTGCAGCTGTGGTCGCCTAATGCGTTTGAGGGGTTGAAACTTAAATGTCGGACAGACAAGATGGTATGAGGTAAAGCTGTTTTTGATGTCACTTTTCAAACATGAATATAAGATAAGTCATGAATATCAATGAATTGGAACAGCCTACTGATTTTCTTCACACAGATTCCCATTGGCTGCTCTTGCTGGTCCTGTCACATCCCTTTACTGAATGTTTTTTGCAGATTTTATAATTGTGAAAGACTGACTTGACATTGAATAAAAAAATATTGTATATGAACTGTTCTTGTCCTATATAAACAGATTTTAGTGTGCAAAATGAAAAACCTTCAATAAGCATTTTTGGCCAACAGCCAAGCAAATGGGTTAATGTATAAAACCCAACAAGCTGGGTCAAAATAACCCAGCATGTGTTCTGTCTAATATTCACCTACAATATGCCACAAAAGTGAGTACACCCCTCACATTTCAGCAACCTTTTTTAGTATAACTTCTCAAGGGACAATACTTTAGAAATGAAACCTGGATATATTTTGGAGTAGTCAATGTGCAGCTTGTATAGCAGTACAGATTTACTTCCCCCTGAAAATTACTCAACATACAGCCATTATTGTCAAAATAACTGGTAATAAAAGTGAGTACACCCTAAGTGAACTTGTGTCAATATATTGTGTTAGCACCATTGTTATCTGGCATTGCCTTAATCATCCTGGGCATGGAATTGACCAGAGCTGCACAGGTTGTTGCTGGGATCCTCTTCCACTCCTCACAGAGCTGCTGGATGTTACACATGGTGCTTCTCCACCTTACGCTTGAGGATGCCCCACAGGTGCTTAATAGAGTTCAGGTCTGGAGACATACTTGGCCACCCCATCACCTTGCATGTTCTGCTTCAGAATGTACAGTGCATAATGGAATCCATGTTTCCCTCAATGAACTGCAGCTTCGCAGTACCAGCAGCACTCATGCAACCCCAGACCATGATGCTATACCACCACCATGCTGGACTGTAGGCAAGACACAATTTTCTTGGTACTCCTCACCAGGGCATTGCCACACATGCTGGACACCATCTAAGCCAAACAAGTTTATCTTATAGTCTCATCAGACCAGTAATTCATGCTCTTGGACAGGTTGTCTTCAGCAAACTGTTTGTGGGCTTTTCTTTCCGAATGGAACCCATCTTGAAAAACCTCTGTATGACCCTGACCACTGTAATGTAACTCGGTTTCAGGGTGTTACTGAACCTCTAATAGCCTTGGCCATCTTTGTGGAGAGCAACAATACTAATTCTCAAATCCTCAGAAAGTTCTTTGCCATGAGATGCCATGTTGAACATCCAGTGGTCAGTATGAGAGAATTGTACTTAAAGCACTTAATTTTAACTGCTCTAATACCTGTGTATCTACGATACACAACTTTGTATGGTCCTGTCAAGCAGACAAAAACATAAACATTATGAACAGGATATGTGGCATGGTTAAACAACATATGCTGTTATCACATAGGGTGTACTCACTTTTGTTGCCAGCTATTTTGAAAATAATGGCTGTATGTTGATATATTTTCAGAGGAAAGCAAATCTATACTGCTATAGAAGCTACACATTGACTAAAATATATCCAAGTTTCATTTCTATAGTATTGTTCCTTGAGAAGATATACTAAAATGGTTACTGAAATGTGAGGAGTGTACTCACTTTTGTGAGATTCTGTATAGCGCTGGGTTGCCAAATAACAGCATTTTTCTGTGTGGAAACACATCATCACAGTTTGTGAAAAGGGTCTTTTGCAGTTTCAAGCCTCAAAAAGGATGCAAAAGCTCTATTAAACTACCATAAAAAATCCTTCATAACCTTGGTGGGTAACACTTTATAATAACGTTCAGTTGTAAGTCATTTATAAGTGGTTAGTTAATGATAAAATAATGATTTGCAAAACATTCATAAATGTTTAATAAGTGATATGCTAACAATTTGTGTATGTTTTGCTAATTCATTTACAAGTTATTTACAAGTAATTAGTTAATGATGAACTAATCATTTACAAAACATCACTATGCATTCATAAATGATTAATACGTGATATGTTAGTATTTTTACATATGTTTTGTAGATTAAGTTATAAGTTATAAATCATTATAAATCAAGTGATTAGATAATGATGAACTAATAATTTACAAAACATGATTATACGTTCACAAATGATTAAGTAATAGGCTAACAATTTACAAATCTGTCGTAATTTATCTTAAAAAAATAGCATCATGAAATAATCAAACAGATCCTTAGTAAGTGGTTAATATGTTACTTGATGATATGATTTGTCACTTAAATAATTAAAATATCAATCATTTAAATGTTTATCCTTCACTGAAGATCGCATCATGAATAAATCATTTACAAATCTTTCAGCATCCCCTAATCTAAAGTGTAAACAATTCATCAGTTGTAAATGTTTTACTCATTTTTCAAAGGTCTTTCCCCCAGTGTGTTTACCCACCTGATGCCCACACAACCTGTAACCGGCAGGTTTGTAAAACATTTACAACTGATGAGTAGTTTACACTTTAGATTAGGGGATGCAGAAAGATTTGTAAATGATTTATTCATTATTTATTCATCAACGGCTTTTGAATACTTTGTAGTGTGTACTGCAATGTAAGGGCTGACTGGTTGTAGTGTATGAATTATATAAGGTTATTTAGTATTTTATAACACCCTAAACAAACTTTCACAGGAACTTCAAATTTGTTTTCATATCAACTTCAAATTTGGAAAAACTTATTTAGATTTAAGACTTCAAATTGATATAAAATTTAGGATAAAACCTGTTATGTACAATATGTATTTTATATAAAATATAATAAAAATTGTACAGTGTATTATCTTTACAGTAAATTTAAACTTCTGTAATTTGTTAATACTTTTTTTTTCTCGCTTCTGCAGTAATCTGCTGATTGTTTTCTTTAAAAAGAAACCTACCTTATATCCAAAGTGTTCATGAATTACAATTTAAGTTTGGATAAACCTAAAAAATGGGGGTGACAGTTAAGGGGTTAACTAATTTTTAACCATTTAATAAGGATCTGTTTGATTATTTCATGATATGCCATTTTTCAGATAATTTACGACAGATTGGTAAATCGTTAGCATAGGACTTACAATAAAATGAACCTATCACTTATTCATAATTTATAAACACATAGCCATGTTTTGTAAATAATTAGTTCATCATTAACTAATTACTTGTAAATTAATTTGTAAATGACTTGTAAATGAATTAACAAAGCATACACAAATTGTTAGCATATCACTTAATAATCATTTGTGAATGTTTTGTACATGATTATTTCATCATTAACTAATCACTTATAAAAGACTTACAACTGAACGTTATTATAAAGTGTTACCAGCTCAGGAAATAACATCAGAGGGTGAATAATTGAAACCTCATATGCTGTGAGCTTCACCTTCTCCTCATTTCCATTATTTTTTTGAAAATAAACCCAAACTAACTAGCCACATTTCCTTTGTAACATCTTCCTTCGGAAGAAAACTACCAATGTATTACACATCTAAGAAATTCACTAATGATTGCCAATTTCTGGTCTTGAACATTACTCGGACAGGGCTTGTTTTCCCTGTGGAGGTTAAGTAAATTTTTTGCCTCAAAGACACAGTTTATAATTTCAATTCCATCTGAAGAAAATGACTGTATCTTGTTATGACCCACATAACCTCGGTAAAATGATGTAGCGAATTACCTGCTGTTTTTCGGCTAACTCAGAGGTCCTATGAGAAATCTAATCCAGCCTGTTTAGGAATCCCTGTTATTGAGGTACTGTATTATTTTTAACAACACCTCTCATTTATTTTGACCTTCATCAAATATAGAAGTTCTGTTTGTAGCCCTAAAAAAACAATTAGCATCTTCAAGCCATGCGTTCCCTAAGGAAATTGTACAAGTTTTTAGAAGGTTTTCAATTTATAACTAAAATAAGGTCTATATATATATATATATATATATATATAAAATAAAAACAAACTGGAAAGCCAGATCAAGAAAGCTCTTAGAAATGGCCACTGTAGTGTCAGCATGAGGTACGAGCATCACCTTAATTAATTTCCTCCCATAATTATACATATCACTGTAAAACCCAACAAGTTATGGTAACTCAAACCGTTTGAGGAAACCGATTGCCTTAAACCATTTAACTTTTAAAACCAATAAATATGAGTACTATAAACTCATAGAAATCGAGATAAATCAACTTATTTTTTAACATTAGCTTAGGCAATTATCAGTGTAAACTCAACTTAACGAAATTAAGTTTATTCCACTCAGTTTGAATTCAAGTAACAAATCTAAGTTTCATCAACTATATAGCTTCTTAAATGGTTTGAGGAAACCAATTGCCTTAAATGGTTTAAGTTATTCAAACTCAAAGCAATCAAGTTACATAAGACTTACCAAAAACACTGGGAATCATGACAGAACAGCCCTCAAACATATTTTTTAATAAAAACTAACTGGAAAGCCAGATCAATAAAGCTCTTAAAAATGACCACTGTAGTGTCAGCATGAGGTACGAGCATCACCTTAATTAATTTCCTCCCATAATTATACATAAAATTGTAATTATAATTATATAATTATAATTATATTGTAATTATAAAAAAAAAAGTTATTTTAACCTTGTTGAAAACTATATGCACCACTAAAGAAGGCACATTTCTAATGATTCATTTAAGAATAGCAGGATAAAAGATCATGCTATTTCGTGTTTAGGTTAATGAGTTCAAAGCAAGCTGATGTAATTTGTACTTCATGCCTGAAACCTGGTTTGAATCGGTTTCAACATGCGGAACACACCCCACACACATTCAATCTTTTTCATCGGCTCGTCGCGGTTCAACAGTATCCCCTTCGGCTATACATAACACCTTGAACTGACACTGCCCTACATGGAGACGCTGAGCATATTATCAGATTCACTGTTCTTTCATGTTCCATTCTGTAGGCAGATGCAGCATCCATAAACAAATCTGTCTCTGGAGGGTCACAGTGATTCTGATCTCAAAAATTAAATAGCAAAAAAAAAAAAAAAAAAACAGCAAGCAGAGAAAATGGTTTACTACAAAGAGAAGAGGATTATTCAACTGTCCATTAACAGACAATAGTAACATAAATGCTTACAAAACATATCTGTATTTTATCTGTAATTGAGTGTAGTATTTTAAATCGGACATAAATTAAATAAAAAATTACCGGTAACACTTTATTTTAAGGATCAGGAATTAGACAGTAATTAATGACTAATAACTGCATTTGTAAATGACTAGTTATGGACTTGTATGCCATTACAAGCTATTTATAAGGCCTTTATTGGCTGTTGTCTTATGTTGGTCTTATAGACCCTTTATATTTGTTTCTGTCCTAACAGTGTACTAATTAGCTAAACATAAAACAAACTAATAGCTTGTATTGTGTGAATTACACACTTTATAAGTTCTCAGTACACTATGCGAATGTGTAGCTTGTAGGTATGAAATAAATATAGGAATAGGAATTTCATCAGACATTTAATTTAGCTGAAAAACAGTTACACAAAAGCAGTTTTCTAGCAGTTTTTCCACACTAATAAATGATTAATAAACAAAATATTCCCCATTCCCTTAATTTATTAACAGCTAACAAGCACATTTCTCACTAATAAATGCTGTATTACTTCAGATTATGTTCCCTATTCTAAAGTAGAAAAGACACATAAAAGATTGCAGTGAAGAATTCTGTCTTTATTGTTTGATGGTTCAACAAGAGAACAAACTACAGATGAGACACATCTGCAAACTTTCATGTCTCTTTTGTACTTTAGAATAGGGAACATAATCTGAAGTGATACTGAATGTATTAGTGAGAAATTTGCTTGTTAGCTATTAATAAATTCAGGGAATGGGGTATATTTAGTTTTTAAATCATTGGTTAGTATGGAACAACTGCTAGAAAGACTGTGCTTTTGTGTAAAAGTGTTTTTCTGTTAATTGAAATGTCTGTGATGAAATTCCTATTCTATGTGAATGTGTAGCTTGTAAGTATGAAATAAATATAGTGTATTGAGAACTTATAAAGTGTGTAATTCACACAATACAAGATATTAGTTTGTTTTATGTTTAGCTAATTAGTACACTGTTAGGACAGAAACAAATATAAAGGGTCTATAAGACCAACATAAGACAACAGCCAATAAAGGCCTTATAAATAGCTTGTAATGGCATACAAGTCCATAACTAGTCACTTACAAATGCAGTTATTAGTCATTAATTACTGTCGAATTCCTGATCCTTAAAATAAAGTGTTACCAAATTACCAGTTATAAACAATATTATCTTTAAGTTTAAAGTCCTAAAAACACCAAGGCTGCACATTCTGACCAAAAAAAAAAAAAAAAAAGAATCCATAATTTTCCAATCAATGACTGCTGGAGTGCCGTTGTTTACCAGTCCGTCTGTTATGGATTTTAGTTTAATAATTCAGCAAATATTAAAAAAAAAATCAAGATATTGACAAACTGAGACAATACACATGAATCAATATTAAATAATAATACTGATAAATGATAAAGACTTTTAAATAAAAACAAGACATCACAAAAATGTCTGAGAAATTGTACATTTAATAAAAGTGACAAAAATGATGTATGACATTCCACTGGCACATAATGGTAAATCTCATGAACTGGCAGAGGAAACAGAGCGGTTTACAGGACCCAAGCCTGCAATCTTATATATATATATATATATATATATATATATATTCTCTCCTTTAATAATTAGATGATTGTTTTCAACATAGAAACATATACATACATACATACATATATATATACATACATATGTATGTATATATATATATGTATGTATGTATGTATATGTTTCTATGTTGAAAACAATCATCTAATTATTAAAGGAGAGAATGGGAAACCACAAACATCTGTTTCTCAACTCAAGAGTGGAGGCAAGATGATAGGTTTTTTCTCCATGCTAGGTTTTTTTCTCTGATTATATGCAAAGGACATTTCTGCTATTTTGTATTACAAACAGAATTCATTTATTATCCTCATACTTGAATAAAATTACCATCGAAACACAGAGTTATGCTAATATACTGCATGGCTGAGGTTAGCCGTTTCCGAATTTCAATTAGAAATGTTCTTGGTTTAATCTGTTTTTAGCATCATTTATATCCATTTCCATGTAATTCAGAATGTCCTCAAAGCGAAGGACAGAATAAAACCTCACTGAGTGGAAAGAGAGAAAAAAAAAAAGATGACTTGGCAGGCCATTCAGAACAAAACAGAGAAACAAAGCTTGTGGTTAGTTGTTGATTTTCTCATGTTCCATTCATTGATCACAGCGGTGAAACAAATTTAAACACACAGTGCAACTTTTAATAAATCTGAGCTACGGTATAGCGTTCAAGAGTTGTCTTCAATAAATAATTGGCAGAGATAAAGTACATGTTTCCATCTTCTCAATAATCCATAAGCCAGCAAAACACACCTTGTCTTTGCAGAAATGCAGATGAGACATGAAGGATTTGCACAAAAACGTCTAAAAAAAAACAACAGAAACTGGTATTGTCTTTTTCTAAAGCAGATATAGATACTGTTTTAAGTTTATTTGGTGAATGACAGGATAGGAAGCATATCTAAACAGTGGTTTCTTTATACATCATATAAATATTAATCTTCAAATCTTTAATATTGCATTCTGTAAGGCTTATGCAGTCATAAAAGGTTTGAAGTACTGTTACTTCTCTACTGGACATTTATCAAATACTTGTAGCCAGTCATTTAAAAACTCTACAGTTTACGAATTGGCCTTTCCCATGTTTGAACCTATTTTCTTTGTGCTACGAGCCCACTATGCTGTTATCACCAAAAACACTAGCTTGCTTAACACAGTGGTTCCAACTTACTTAACACAGAAGTAATTACTGACATGCCACCAACAAAAAAAAGAGACTTTCAAATTTCAGGACACTATCTTAAACTATTTCACCCCAGTCATCAAAGGTACTACTGACCTGGACATCTAAGTCTTCTGTCTGATGCGATTTGATAGATATCACTGTCAAACAAATTCAAACATTTCCCATTGAGCAGGTAGATAATAATCAGTGGTTCTGAGGCTGGTTAAAAAAAGAGAACATCAACACTGCAGCAAATCTACAGTTAACCCACGCAACAGCAGTCTATTTTAAAAATAGTATAATGTTTATATTTTTCTTTTATTTTCTTGCAGTTACTTCACACTATATTTCTAAACCCAAAAATGCTTCTTCATAAATGAAGTCAATGAAAAACACAATGCAAAACCTTGGGCACACTCACAAAGTCACATAAAATTCATATCATGTTGCTTAAGCCACAGAAATTGTGCATTATTTTAGTTAACCAAAGCAGGTGTCAGACAAAACCAGTGTCTTGGACTTATAAATATAAATTTAAATTATGCATTACATTTCTGATAAATAAAGTCATTGAGAACTTTGCTTGGATGGTGGTAAGAACTAAAAGAACTGGCAGTTCTGTAAACTGCTTTCTCTTCTAACCTTCACTGCAGTCAGGCCATTTGCTCTCTCAGTTCGTGACACTCCATTAAGACCATGAAGAACAATCAAGCCACAAGAGTGACAACCGAGTCGGAAGACAATTCACCCATGTCACACCTTTTAATCTTCAGGATAGCTCCTGAGAATTAATTCTCAAATTAATTCTTTGCTAGCTGACAGTGACAGTGTTACGTCTAACCTGATTACTGAATCAAGTTTTACATATAAGAACATCTGCAAATGGACCCAAGAGGTTCTTGTTAAAGATACAGCGCACCCATACTAAATATGTGGTAAAGGGTTTGATGTTCTCAGAGAAGGTGTAGTTCTGATGGGGCAGAATGTAAGGCATATACGTGTTCTCTCCCTGCTCCTGGATCCACACTTCATATTTCACCTCTTTAACCTTCAAGTACTTCAGGTTCCACGGGATCTGCCATGACACTGAGAGCTTTGCTTCATTGGTGGCCTGTACTGAGGTCTGGCACTTGGGCTCTCTGACTCGACCAGGATGTACAGTGCTCGCCACCTTGGCCTTTTTCAGATTAGGCTTTTTTAGAGTTTCTCTGAGTACGTCCAGAAAAGAGGCAATGTCCACAGTAGTGTCCTGGTAAATGCGGAAAAGCCACTCTGGATTACGACAACAAAGATGTCTTGGCACCTCCTTGCTGGCAAGGATACGTTCTTGTTCCTCCTTCTCAAGGTGGACGATGCCACCTTGATCCCAGGGGCGATCAGGATACGTAACGGTGTTCTCTTCTATGGTATTTCTCCATGCGACATACTGAAGGTCCATGCCAGGTAGGGAGGCCAAGGTTTTGTAGGGAGTGTACTGCTCTGGGTTTACAGCATAAGGAAAGAGTTCGACCACAGAGGCACCACGGGGTAAGAACATGGAGGTGATCATCTGGGCTCCATGCATGCTGACCAGCATAGTTGCCCCACTAATAATTTGGATAATGCTATCAAACGACTGCTCCTCCAAAGACACAGTGACAGTCCTCATCTGAAACTCCTGGGCTAAAGCTAGAAGTAATTCCGCCTCATTGAGGATGAGCCTGTTAGTGGTACGTTTAAAAACTACAATGTAGTCATCGCCCTCCTCTCGCGTGACGTTAAGCCTCTCCATCAAAAATGAAGCAAACTGGCGGATCTCGTTACCTGAAATCAGAATGTTGGCTTTGGGTCCTTGCGGTTGCACAAAGCCATATTGGTACCATGTTGTCATCTTTGACAGTCCCACGTAGGACTTGGTGAAGCACATGAGTTTGCCAAAAGTCTTCAACTGCTCCTTGAGAAGTGGTTGCTTACTGCTGAGCAAGCGGTAGAGATCGAAGTGAGCCCCTTCACTCCAACCCTCCATGAAGACAAGCCTGGCCTCATCATCCAAGTCTGAATACTGCTGCATGGTGTAGTAGATGGGCAAAAGATCATCATGGAAAATGTGCATGAGGTTGTCTGGGTTAAAACGGTTCAGAATTAGAGTAACATCTGGCACAAACACAGGTTTCGGCATGAACTTCAGAGCCGCTGCCGGGAGCTCGAGAAAGTTAAAATATTGAGTGTTGTGGTCTTCTACAGACGAGAGGTCCAGCAGGGCGGGCTGGAAACGACGAGGGCCAAGGTTGGGCAACATCACAGAGGCATTACTGTGGAAGAATACAAACTCCTCAGCCTCCGTGCAGTAGCAGAGGTAGTCAAAGCGGCAGATGCGATCAGTGTGCATCTTGCCAGTGCAGACCATTCTGGTGCCATGCTCTTGGAGCGCTAACAGGGCACCGTGGTAGTCGATACGCACCTGTGAGAACTCCTGTGATTGGCGTGTAAGCTGTAGCTCCTCTTCCAACTGTGATGTGTGTTCAACCAGCCGAACGTACTTCCAAAGCAAGGCTGCCACCACTGACACCAGCAGGCCATTCAGCACTGCCGGCAGGTTCATCCTACACCCAATAGCACGCATCGCAGCAGAACTCCGACCACACGCTCATGCTCCACCTGCAACGATCAGAATACCAAGTTTGAACAAAAAGGTTTATGAGTTGCTAACACATTAATAGATCATAAATCTACAGTACAGAGTAAACACAGAGAGTAAAGAGTAGAGTATTGATATAAAGAAGGATACCAAATATGTATCCCTGGACCACAAAATCAGTCTTAAGCAGCACGGGTGTATTTGTAGCAATATATATTGCATGGGTCAAAATTATCGATTTTTCTTTTATGCCAAAAATCATTAGGATATTAAGTAAAGATCATGTTCCATAAAGATATTTTGTAAATGTCTTACTGTAAAAATATCAAAACTTAATTTTTGATAAGTAATATGCATTGCTAAGAACTTCATTTGGACAACTTTTTTCTCAGTATTTAGATTTTTTTTTGCACCCCCAGATTCCAGATTTTCAAATAGTTGTATGCCCTATCCTAACAACATACATCAATGGAAAACTTATATATTCAGCTTTTAGATTATGTATTATTCAATTTCAAACAATTGACCCTTATGCCTGGTTTTGTGGTCCACGGTCACATATAATACGTGCAATATAAGTTTATGTTAGAACCTATTTTGCAATGGTGACTGGCTGACTATACATTATTCCCTACATGTTATAGTTCTTTCTTATCATATACTTCCTCTCATAAAGAGGTTTCCATGTAGTTTTTAAAGGTTTTAGATTGTGAATTGTGAATGGTGAATGTGTTTATTTATTTTAAGCCTCCAAATCTAAATCAACATTTTAACTGCAGGAATTGTTATTATTATAATCATGAGTTTTTAGTTAAAGTTAAATTTAATTCATTAACTCCCTGCAGTATAGGCATGTACTCCCTATCAGTACTGGGCTTTTTTAAAAGAAAAAAAAAACCCTTGACATAATCTAATCTTTAGAGCTGCTGGCATTCTACGGTAGCCAGCAGAGCCATGGAGACCAAAGAATAGCTAAAGAGGCCCACCTGCATTCCAAACATTCACAAAATTTGGCACTAAAATTCTATGTGTGTGTTCTCAGCACACCATGTACGCAACAGCCTATAGGCTAATGCTTTAACTGTGCCTGTTGATGTGTGGGACAACAAACAGGCTGTTTGTTTTTAGAAGGAGATAAGAAAATGTTTGCGGAAAGACATAAAAGGACCTGCTTCAGTAATCTAAAATAGTGACAGCTCTTTCTATTGTTCACAATGACTGTATCAAATTGAGCAAGACAACATTCTATGTTAAAGGCTTTATCACTACTAAAATTAACGATGAGGTTGGCAGAGCTTCTTGCCGCCACATCTCGTGGAGGAAAAATGCTAATTTTCAGGATGTGAAGGACAATCTTCTTTGTTTGTTTTCATCCATAGCATTTCATGTTTTAAGACTTAAGCGGCATTAACGTCCAATCCACAAGGATACAAACAGCAGAAACGGCAGTGTCGCCAGTTGTGCATTTAATTCCCTTCACTGCATAGGCAACCCAGAGGGAAACATAAAAAGGCTTTGCCAACTAACAAATGCCTGCAAAATGTCAGCTACGTATTGCAAATTACTGCGCAAACCCTCAGTGGCACCATCTCAGCTAACATAACTGTTTAAGACTAAAACGTCTTTGATGTCTGCTTGAAAATTAGACATAAACTGAAGAATTAATGGTTATAAACCCCACATTGCCGGGGCTCCCCTGGGTGCATTACCTCATATGTTGGCAAAATTTCACATGATATTTTAAAACAGAAACAGTTAGCTTCTAGTAATTAATAATCTTTATAATACTAACCAGCTATTCTTTTTGTATTATCAAATTAAAGAAAAAGTCCAAAATAATTCACAACATGCCAACATTTGGCTAATACTGTAGGTGATAATTAAATCAATACTGCACTCCATCTCATACATCATTTATTTGAAAAAATAAAATAAAAATAAAATACAAATAATTATAATTGTAAAAAATAAAATCAGCAAGGAGGGGTGTACAAAAAAAATAGTTTTTAATAAAGAACTGTCATGAGTTCCAAGTGAGTCCATTTAGGTTTCAGGTAACATTTACATCTGTTTTAATGTTCAGTCTGTCTCTCTCATGGGACTTAACACCCACATCGCTTCAGAGCTGTTTCGCCTACACCATTCTGCCAGTGATTATTTCAAATAACTTCGCTCAACTCAATGACTCTGCACAATAATCATTTAAAGATTAACATACTAACATGCTACCTATACAATTTATTCAGTATGTAGTACTCTATGTGTACTGTGTGCAGCATACACATTTTGTGCATTTATGGAATACCCAGATGATCCACTATATGTGCAGTATACAACACTAGCATAGCACAATACTATAATGCAATATGCTTGACTTGGCCTCCAAATTACAGTTTAATGAATGGAAATTCAGCAGTGATTTTAACTCTATTTTGAATCGCTATTTGGCCAGACCGACAAATGTTAAAGACATTGTTAAAGAGATTTTTTAAAGAGATATAGCTGAAAAAATAAGTTTCCATTAATGTATGGTTTGTTAGGAAAGGACAATACTTGGATGAGATGCAACTATTTGAAAATCTGCAATTTTAGGGTGAAAAAAACAAACAAATCAAATCAAAATATTTAGAAAATCGCCTTTATTTTGTCCTAATAAAGTTCTTAGCAATGCATATTACTAACCAAAAATTAAGTTTTGATATATTTATGGTAGGATATCCTGATGATTTTTGGCATAAGAGAAAAATCAATAATTTTGACCTATTGCTATAAATGCACCTGTGCTACTTAAGACTGGTTTTGTGATCCAGGTCCAGGGTCAGACAGTTATTGTTCAGAATGATAACTGGATGCGACGTTAAGTCATGTGACAACAAAAGTGGATTGTTATACATATAATAGGATGCTGCCTGCCTACTGTTTCACTTTTTTTATATGTAAGTACACTCTCTAAGAAAAGTCTGTAAAAAAAATAGGG
Organism: Garra rufa; assembly: GCF_049309525.1. Taxonomy (NCBI): domain Eukaryota; kingdom Metazoa; phylum Chordata; class Actinopteri; order Cypriniformes; family Cyprinidae; genus Garra; species Garra rufa. Next base: position 34,991,299 of record NC_133369.1, read on the forward strand.
CCCAATATTTGAATTATGCACTGCATTGTGTTGTGTTTTAGGGTTAAAGGGTTAGCGTTATGTCCTAAGTTATTGTTGTTTCAGAATATAACAGGTACTTTTTCAGTTTTTCTACAAATTGTTTTTTTTTAATGTAGTGTATGTTGTGGACTGTGCAATATTTAATAAAATGTTCCTAATCCATTCCAAACACATTCTAATTGAAACAGTTACTATAAATGCTATGGTAATTTGGGAATTGGATATTCAGTACTCCATTTCTGGATATGTTGGCAAGTAGATAATGCTTGTATTGGAATCTGACATGCTAAGCATAAGGTTGTGGATAAAATCTTAAGAGTACATGCAAGCTCATGTGCTTCATACTTGACCGCTTTGCTATCATTCAGATCTTAAATTTGTTTGTTGATGCTATGAGCAAAACTGATGGTAAAACCTAGAGGGAAGATGTTAAACTGCTTGCATGTAATGCACTGTGATATGGATCAGATTATGGAAGGTTCATTCACTGCTACAAGGGAAAAATCCAAGCTAAATCTAGACTATTGACGCATATGAACTTTTCAGAGCTCTTAACGTGGGGGGAAACGGGTTTAAAACTGATTTGTTTGGCGAAGCGATACGCAAACACATTAAAGAGACAGAGGCGAGTACTGTATGCAAAACAGCATAAAGACACATGCCACTAAGGAGCCTCAGTCTATCTGAGCTGTCCAGATCTAAATGGCTCTGCAAGAGCAGGCAGATCTCACGTCCTTGAAGCGCTGTCCTTTCCGTGCATATGAAGAAAGAAAGCAGGGGGTCGCATCATGCAAGAGAGGTTTTTCGGAGGAGCCGGGTGCATGTGTTTATGACTGTGTGAGAGAATGGGAATATGGGCCTGGCTGACAGGGCTTGCCCAGCTCCCTTGTGTACAGCTGGGCTGTTTGCTATGTGGATGATAAGCACCACAATGATGGGGGAAGGCAGCCTAGTGCTTCTAATGCATTTTAATAAGGCTCCTGGAAAGACACAGCTCTCAGTCTTTCAGTGGCTTTCTTCTCCAAAGAGTCCCTTCAGGATAACCAAGGAGATTCCCTACTCGGCTCTCTGCCCACGACAAAAAAACTCTCGGGCTAAAGAGACACAATCATTTCACCTCTTCGATTCTTCTGTCTGACTGCCTGCCCTTTCCGCTTCTCAATAACATCTCCTACTAAATTTTTTAATTACCTTGTGACCAAGATCTTGGGTCATTTTGAGGTAACTTCTGTGGTGATTTTTAATTTTGTTGATGTACATATAACTTTTTTTTTGCATCTTTGCATCTACACTCTTAAAAATAAAGGTGCTTCACGATGCCTTAGAAGAACCTTTTTTGTCTAAATGGTTCCATAAAGAACCTTAAACATCTGAAGAACATTTCTGTTTCACAAAAGGTTCTTTGTGGTGAAAGAAGGTTCTTCTGATTATTAAAAGGTAAGAAAGAGATGGTTCTTTAAATAACCGTTGACTGAATGGTTCTTTGTGGAATCAAAAATGGTTCTTCTATGGCATTGAAGAATCTTTTAAAACACCTTTTTTTTTTAAGAGTGTACAGCAGATGTTGTGCTCTGCATGCAACACCCTTGATCATATCCAAACAAAGTGTTAAGTACTAATTCAAAACTACTGGCACATGTTGCATCCTGATTAAAACCACCAGGCTGACACTGCAACCAATTAAAATATGTTCTCAGAAATCAAAATCAAAAGAGGTTTCACAATTGATTATTGCTGTCACTTCTGAGTACTCAAGCTCATCCTTGCTTGTGACATGTCAAGTTTGGTGAACCAACTTTCAAAATTCTTTATGTATTGCTGGTGACAGACCTTCTACCGAGTGCACAAGAATGTCAGATATAATAAGAACATGTAAGTCCAATGGAAAATAATCAGAAAGTAATCACAGAATGTACTGCTACATATGTGACCCTGGACCACAAAACCAGTCATAAGTAGCATGGGTATTTGTAGCAATAGCCAACAATACATTGTATGGGTCAAAATGATAATCTTTTTTTTTTTAATAATCATTAGGATATTAAGTAAGGATCATGTTCTGTGAAGATATTTAGTAAATTTCCTACTGTAAATATATCTGAACTTAATTTTTGATTAGTAATATGCATTGCTAAGAACTTTATTGGGACAACTTTAAAGGCGATTTTCTCAATATTTAGATTTTTTGCACCCTTAGATTCCCAATTTTCAAATAGTTGTATCTTGGCCAAATATTGTCCTATCCTATCATACATACATCAAGAGAAAGCTTATTTATTCAGCTTTCAGATGATGTATAAACCTCCATTTTAAAAAAATGACCCTTATGATTGGTTTTGAGGTCTAGGGTCACATACTTGTATGTATGCGCGTATTAAATGTCTTTAGTTAGCTTGATACAATGAATTTATTGTGGACACATGTTTTAACACTGTAAAGACACCTAATACAGGGTGGAACAAAAAAAAAATCGTTTTTTTTTAATCGTAACTCTTACATAACACACAATAAAACAGCTACTTCTAATTCCACATAATAGCAATCTGTCTAATGTCTTCTCATGCCTTTATGTCTCTTATGTTCCATAAATCTTTATAGGCTAGTTAAGCAGGCTCTAGAAATATATAGGTTCACCTATTGTTATTACCCTTAATAAGCTGCATGCTGATTGATATAGTAAGCACTGAAGCAGGCAAATGTCTTCAGCGTCCCTCTGTTCCTCAGGGACAGATGAAGAATGGGTCTGAAAGAGCTTTTCAGTGGGGGTTACAGGAAACAATGTCACTTTGCCTCCTGGGAGAAGGACTCTACGTAACACTGCAGAGCTGGGTTGAGGACAGCAAAATGACAAAATACTGGAGCAGGAAAAGGACAGGGTGCAAAACGAACAGCAGAAATATACATAGGAATCAGTTTGCTTATGGAAATTGAGGCGATAGCGTTTTTCAGACTTCTGTTTCGGCATAAACAGAGGATAAGGAAGAACGATCCAAAATACTTGTACTGATGCTTTTGCCATCAACCCCTAAATGTTGTGACTGATGGGCACAATGCAAGCAGAGATTTTGATATGAAATGCCACTCGCTATCAGATTTAATATGAAACGCATCTTTCTTTACCGACAAAAAAAAAAAAAAAAGCATGAAATAGTCTAATGTTTTTTTCTTGTCTGTTGCCTTGTATGTCACATTACAGGACAAGATAGTCACTGGCAAAGGGCTTTGCGCAGTGCATGTTCTTGTGGTGCCATCAGCCAATCAGTCTAATTCTTCTACTCACCCATTTGTCACCTGGGGTCTGCGTCAGCCTAGCAACTGCCATTGACATAAATGGGAATGGAGCTTTCTCCATGTATTATAAACCTCATCACTGATGTCAACCAAAAAATTTAAAGACAGTTACATTTTCTATACTGTGATTAAAGATCTAATTTCATCTTGTCTCTAAACTTATCAAACTTTTTATTTTGGTATTATTTTTTAGATTATTCATATAACATGCAGGATCATCTAGTTTTGTATTATTATTTACAACAATTCTCTGATTAAACAGTGTTTTAGATTGGGTTATGATGTCTCAGAGGATTCAGACCTGGTCTATGTAGTTTTGCGAATGTCTGGCAGGCACCCTGTCCTTGACAACAACAACACAAAGTTGATCCAACAGTCAGTAAGAAGGCATTTACATCTGGAAATAAAATGTTTTAAGAAAAGTTGGCTTTCTTCCTAGCATTGTTTATATGTCAAATGCTTATCCATAATAGTGGTGGCATCACATTCAGTGCTGTCCCTCCAGAATTGCTCTTTGCATTTTGTTTTTATTTCTAATATTAGTTATGAAAATAGCCACTCTTTTTAGTGTTCCAGCAAAGATGACATGATATAATTTATTTTGGCCTGATGATTCAAGCAGATCTGACTCATTTAAGTGCAAATCATTCATAGTTGCAATCCAAGCACTCAAATAATTGAATAAATTATATCTAGATTCTAGATCTATCTATCTATCTATCCACACACCAATCTATCTCTATATCTTTATACATACATTATCTATTATTTATATGTATCCATCTATATACCTATCGATCTATCTATCTATCTATCTATCTATCTATCATCTATATCTATGTCTATATATCTATATATATATATATATCTATCTATATATATATATATATATCTATATATATATATATATATATCTATCTATATCTATCTCTATATATATATATCTATATCTATATCAACAGGTAGCTATTTATACCGTCTTACACGATGTTTATATACATTCTTAAATTATCACGTGAGCAGTGATTTGTGCTATCTAGACTTTAAATAATGTGGATGATCTGTCATCATCTAAGTCAAGAAGCATCTTTCATGACCACTGCTGGAGGGGGAAAAAAAACTTTTTGCATTAACTTTTCCATAACAGACAGATAATAATACATACAAAATCATATGGAAAAACAAATGCATTACATACCTGTGGAAAAGGTGAGCCAGGACGAAGTGATGAGAATTAACTGCGGATACACTGTTTCAACAGCAGCTCCAGCAAAGCAGTGCCAATGATCATTTACAACTTTACATCGTACAAACGCAGCATTTCCGAGCTTATTGGGCTAAATACACGATGTGTTCATTCACCATTGTGATTAACTGATCGCGTGTCGGCTTAATTTTATCGCTACGTAGCGCAAATTCGACTCTGTCGCGCGTATTCTGCGAGCATTAACCCAGCTGCTGAAGAAGTCTCCACCCACAGCTATGACCGAGCTCAGATGAGAAAACCTCGCGAGATTTTATCGCCGCTAATCCGTCTGACGTTTACATTCGTGTTATCGCGAGAGCTTCGCAACAACTGAAAGCCTCATATGATAACACACAAATGAAACACAAATAATAGCAAATTTATGTTCTTGTTTATGTATTTACTTAGGGTAACTTAAGAACAGATTGACTTACAACATATACTGATTTTTAACTTAACATTAAACTTACATTTACTTAAGTATAACTTAAAAGATGAAGATTGGATGTTTGAGTATATTGGCTAAAGTGATATTAAATAAATACCATTAAACTCTCAGGAATTTAGCTTTATCAACTAGCTAATCAAAATAATTATATGCATATAAATTCCATAATCCCACAGATTGTGTTATAGGCTAGCCCATAATATACATCTTTGTCATATGAACGCAGATATCTTTAAGCGGTAACACAACACCCCCTAGAGCCCATTTAAGAGACAGCAACAATATATTAAAATACGTTCAGAGAAGATCAATAACGGCTTACCAGTACCTTACCAGTAAATATTTTAATCACGTGACTTATCAATGCCTGTGTCATAATATGCTAATGCGTCTACCTCATACCTTTTAATTAACATTTATTCCGCAGTAAACCGTTGCAATGAATAGCTATTTAAATACAAAGAGTGCAACTAGTGACCAGTAGATGGCAGTCGATAGCTTTAAAAATCCATTTATGTTTTAATGTGATCCTTAATAAGTGGAATGTAAAAATAAATTCAGAATTTAGTAGCTATATATTCCTCGCTGCGTTTAGGCAGTGTGTAGGTCTACTATTGTACAAAACCTTATTTTTTCTTAAGAAACTAATGGGAATGCCTTGTATTTATGTGGCATTGACCCGCATCGCTCTCCAGTGAAATGTAGTTTTGTTACATATTTAATAAGAGCCATTGCAATTCCGTGTCTCCTGGGTCAGGAAACAGGCTATTGCTGTTCTGCAACTGTAAGCAGTATCTATAACTCGATCTAATGTGTCACATTGCTGATTGCTGTTTCAAATGCATGTTTGTTCTAGCAGTGTCATGAATTATTTATAACTATAATGATTCCATATGTAGGGCCTGTGTACTATTTGAATGGATGTGTAAGATGAAATGTCTCAATCATGCCTACATATATAACGCAGTTTCATAATGTAAAAGCCTTTTTATTATTATTTGTTATGAAGGCGCTTTGTATCATATTTAAAGATTTTAAAATAACAGAGGGTAGGCTACTATAAAAAGCTGAAAGCTTCAGTTGAATCATTTAACTCTGGATGAATTTGGACGCAATTTGCACATGGTTTCATAATCATCGGTGGTTAGGAAGCATGCAAAAACGTCCAAATGGTTCATACAAAATAGGTTCGCTTTAAAAAAAAATAAAAAATCAGAACATGCAATGTCCTCCACAATATAAAATTGTCCAGTGACGTACAAGAATGCGGTTGTTTTAATATTAGAAATGCACTTAAAACCTAGAAAAGACAACAAGTTTGAATCGAATTATTATTTCCGCACCGTTACAGATACCACTTGATTGGTAGCATACGTGTCACGTGATATTAAATCGCATTTTTAATAAAGTTGAATACATTTCACAATTCATGAAAAGCTTGTTTACTGATATAAGACGTTCCTGTTTTTTTAATAATTGAAAGGTACATTCACTACAATGATTTATTTATTTGTTTGTTTGTTTGTGGCCTGTGTTTTTTTACGTATGTTTTTAGATCATTATTTGTCTGAATTAAAGATACCGCTGTTTTCAAAACACCTACAATCAACAATTTACAAAAAAATACACAAATTTACCAAACTAACCTGCAAAACATATTATGATATTTCTAAGAAATCTCCAAACAAGGGTTACATCTAAAGATTCATGAGAAAAGGTATTTTACAGGTTATTTTTTGATAATTTATTATTCATGCCCAATATGAAATTCGCCTCGCCTGAAGTGTTCCGTGTTGCTATGGTTATTTATGGTTATTTCCCAGCTATTTTGTTTACTATCACTTCGGGTTATGCTCTGTAATTTCCATTCCGATGTAAAAAAAAAAAAAAATGCGTAGTCTGTCTACACAACCGCTAAATTTACGGCCACATAGCGCCTCCTACTGATGGTATTTTTCCGATGCAGCCCGTCACAATGTGACTCATCTAATGTTTCCGTGCAGATCACTGGTTTCAGGGCGGAGAGCGAGAAGCGCTGAGAGTCGCACTTCCACCAGCAGCCTTTACACACACTGATCAGTACTAACCTCACACACATACACACACACACACTCACACACACAGGGCTGGACTCACACTCAGCCGGGCCGTACCTCTGCCGTCTTCGGATCTACAGCCGCCGGAAGATTTAGGAGTTTTAAGTGGTTTTAATGTTCGTCGGAGCGAGCGGTAAGTCAAAGCTTTGTGTGATAGTGCGTTAGAATGCTAACACGGTTAGCCGGTTAGCATCTGGTTAAGACACAATAAACGTGCGTTAAACAACATCCATTTATCTGGATGCGATTTGACAGCTCAATGCATGCTCTGCTGGGGCACATGATGCTGGATTGGCCTTGTTCCAGTGTATCTGATCATCACGGTCTGCGTTAGGAACGCATAGCCAGTTAGCTATTATTTATATCCTCTTCCTCTCTATGGATGTATGGAGCTCAAAAGGAGCTTATGGGCCAGATCAGGCCTGACATGCATGGACATATCAGGTCTGCTTTCACATAATCATCACCAGACATGGATGCTTTTCTCTCTTTGCACATGTGGTTTTGTTAGCATTGATGCTAGGAGAATGTTACATGATGGTGGACTTGAACTACTCTGGTTTATAGAATAAGCTTGGTTACTTGCATCACATCAAGAAGCTGGATGTGGTTTTGCATGCTTGCTTCTGATGAGAGTGTGTATCTTGGTAGCTGTGGTTTGCTGCTCTCAGTATTAAAGGTTGTGATCACATTACTGATACATTGCTGCTCGTCTGTTTTTGCAGGTTTTCTTTTGTCCAATAGCGTTATGAACATGACCAGACTTTAATTTGGATTTCAAAAGGGTTGATGCTTTCTTGGGAGCCTTGCAGTCTCCACTTAGAGGTTTAATTCTTCATCAGTCCTATCTCGTACTCAATTGCAGAGGCAAGTAAGAGTTCAGAAGATCAGGTTCTGTTCCCTGAAGCCTAGTGTTGTAGCCTAGTAAGGTGTGGAGCACGTTCCTTCAGCTTAGTGTACTGTAATCATGTTACACAACCTGAAAGGTAAAACTAGGCCTGTAACTGCTGGCCATATGATTATGTGTGGATTTGACAGGGCTGTCTCGTAATTTGTGGTTGGAAATATGATGTTAATATGTGAGACATAACCATCTCTTTGCTTTAGTGGTGTAAAACAGAACAATTGAAATACTTTAACCCTACAAAGCCAACTGTACCATTTTTTGACTCATACAAGGCCTCTAAATTATCAACATGATCAAAATTTGTAAGGAAAACCTGTTGTACACAATCCCTACCTTAGTAAAAAATGTGTGTCTTTTTGCTGTTAAGTTTTTAATGTTTTTATAAAGTATGTTGATTGATTATCCATACTTAATTTTTAGAAAAATTGCTTTCAAATGTGATACAACAGGTGTTTGAGGAATGTGTATTTTTACATCTCTCAATGATAATTGTATTGTATTTTATTATATGTTTTATATGCCCTTAATAATTAAAACTACCAAGCTTTGATCGTATTTAAATAGTATTTAAAACATCTGCTCGCTAAGACTTTATTACGAGATAATACATCTGATATTTATGTTGTTTTTTTATTTTAATGTCTGTTATACAGATCTCTAGCTAACAGAATCTTGCTTTTTGGCAATATACCTGCATATATATATATATTTTTTTTAATAAAATCAATCTGTACCCGAGTATGAACTACATACTCTTACAAAATCATACTATATGGGTTTTAAAAGTCTGATGTTTCAATAGTCAATAAACTGTTCCATAAAGAAACTAAATAGATATGTAAATGTATTTATTTAATCATTTCTGACCATTATTTCTTGTGTCAGGCTTTACAGAGTTAACTTTGCTGATCTCACCTGTGTAATGAGAGAGAATGCAATGTTACACAACACTTACAGTACATTCCTGGCAATGAACAATCATTCACTGACAGATTGCTGGCTGATATCCTTTATCAAGAACTTTCCAAAAAAAGGTGGAGCTGTGTAATTATGAAAAGACTGTAAATGTATTCTGATTTCAGTGTTTTGGCATTCAAGGTAGGGGTTTACTGTGCCACTGGGGGTCATTTGAATCCATTATGACTGCGTGGTATTAGGCATTACTGCGGGATTTGATTTATTTAGGCCTTGCTGTAGGCTTTTCAATAGACGAACTGAAATCTGAAATGTTATTTGTGTATCTCCCACTTTGCTTAAATGTACAACAGGGTTTGGATTGGAGCAACTGGGCCCCCTTTATTTGGAAGACATCCAGATTTTATAAATGCATACTGATATTATCCTTAGAAATTCTCACCACTGCAGTGTGGGCGTCGGTATTAATATCAGTAATAATCAGCTGTTTATGATGACAACATAATCACTAGTGCAGGGGGCAGAACAATGATACAAATCCTTGAACGATTGCTCCTCTTAAACCATAACAAGCTCTGTTTTATGAAAAGAGAAGGACATTTCAGCTGAACAAAGCTGGTGTAGTGGGCTGTAGTGTTCATTGTCAATGAACCAAGCTATTATTCGTGTACTATGAAAGCACTATGGAAAATTAATGGACCTTGCAGTCTAATTAATGGTCTTTGCTAAAGCAAGCATGCTGCTGCTTCTGCTACTTGGGGTTAGGGATCTGAATGAACCCTTAACTTTAGGAAATAAATGTATAGTTCACCCCAAAAATGAAAACTCTGTGATAATTTTCTCACCCTGGTCATTTTTGGGTGAAGAGTCAATCTAAATTTTGTGTAAATTGTTGCCCTGCACATTTCTTGATGAAAACACCTGAACAAAATTACTTAATTACTTTGTTTAGGTTTAAGTTGCAAGAATTCCATATAGCCTAAGAGTTGTTCTTGTTTGCATTTACAGCACACTATTAGCATTACAATTTCATTACTACATGTCAAGCTTTTCAATAACACCTCTCATTTAAACATGAATAGCTTTCATGCAAGAAATTGAATAATGTATGCAAACAACACATTAAAATGTTAACTTAATTTCCCTAGGGACACTGTTTCCTGTTGTGGTATCTAATGCTATTTTGGTGGTAACCAGATGGAATTTGTTGGTACTACCAATGCATTAAAGAATGCATGACTGATTAAATAGAAAACTATGAATATTGGTTATGATTGTCTGTCAAAGCAGTTATATAATTCAGAATCTACTCTTCAGACTTGGGCCAGCTACCAACTAATTACATCAATGTGCTGAAAAACATCAAATGTAAATGCAGGAACCTTTCAAATTTCTTTCAGAAAATGTACAAAATAGGAATGTTCATTTTGGTTATTTTTCCTAACTGACAGCTGACGTTCCTTAATCAGTTATTAACTGTTAACCAACAAGATTATTTAAAATTAGAACTGAATTAAATTAGAAAGGATAAGTGTCTGTGAGCTAGGGCTGGGCAAGTAATCGAAATCGACATTCAGAACCTATAATCGATCAAATTTTTCCAGGTCAATTATTTCAATTACTTTCCCTTTAAAAACACTACTGCGTGTGGAGTCACGTGACCCCGCTCCGTTACGTTGCGTTATTCCTCCGACATGTCGATGGAGAGCTTAAACAGTATTTATACAGTAAAAAGTATTTACAGGATATACAAGAGTAATTTTATTTAGAAGAGATACTGCTTATTTTCTACTTTTAATATTTATTATTATTTTATAAATTTATTTTGTTTCCAAAAGTGCAAGTTATTTATGTTTGTGACTTTTCATTTTAAGCAATGTGTGCTTTAATTTCAGTTGTTCAACACTGATGTTCAATAAATAATCATAGATAGATAGTGTGTGCACCCTTCATTCAAAAAATCTCTCACTTGTAATATGTGCGCATATTTACTGTACAAAACTTGTCAGTGAACTATGAGGGCAAAAAAAAAAAATGTATTTAAATATAATTAAATATAATTTTATTAATGAATAAAATAATCGTTCATTAATCGTAATCGGGTTAAAATGTTCAATTAATCGAGATTTTGATTTTAGGCCAAATCGCCCAGCCCTACTGTGAGCCGTTAAAAATACCAACATTTTGTTTCCAGGGATTCATTTCATTTTCTAAATGCTGTGAAGTTGAAAGGATTTGTTGTGGAGTGAGGGAAACTAAAATACCCTAGTCATGTTTATAGTGTTTGTAAACATTTCGCGTTTGCATTAGGCCTATTTATGAATTTAATAATAAAATGCGTTCTAAGTACACGTGATCTAGGCCTATCTTTTTTTCTCTCTCAGAAACGCAAAATGCAGCAAACGTTTTAAAATATTTTGATGATTAGTAAAACAAAAAAACGGTTAACCGGTTAAAATGAACATCCCTAGTAAAAATGCAGCGCTGTATAATAAAAATGTTGTGTATGTGTTTTAGCAACCCAGCTTATTTTATACTTCATCTCTTTCTTATGTGTGGCATGATTTTAGGAGATGTGGAGAATAAATAGTATGGTATAAACATGTTAAATTCATGGCAGTCATCTCCAGCATTGGCCTGAGGTTAATGCCACTAAAATTGAATCAGCCCTTTTAGGAGGCTGCCTCTCTTCTGGAGCACCAGCTTACTTGCCAGACTTGTGGCTTTTATTTTTTCACTAACGAGAGGAAATCAATACAAATCTATGATGGTCCATGTTGAAGGCTTGTGGCAGTGGAGCCACTCTGTGGCTTGGCATGATGGGAGTACTCTGATATTCAGTGAAATCTGCTATGGGGCTGTATAAACATTCAGATCCTTTATTATTGCAACTAGAATAAAGAGTTAAAATGGACTCTTAAACTAGAGGAAAATACCGGTTACTATGTGGCTCTCTGCAATGCTTGATTCTGATTAGTCAAACTGTGTGACCTTTGTGCAGTTTAACAAGCATGTCTAGTTGATTTTACATTCCTTACATAACATATTTACGAAAAGTCTTTATTTTAAAAGTAAAAGCCTTTACTTTTATTAATAATAACGTGTCCTGAGCAGCTACCTTTAAAGGCCTGTATAAAAATAAAGATAAAATTAAAAATAAAGTTAGCCATGAGCTAAAATTGGTTCATGTAATAACACTGGTCAAACCATTGGGGCACACAGAGCTTTAAGGTCTTCAGTGCGACGTCAACATGCAAGATTACAAACGTTATAAAACCATACTTGTTGCTGTTATCAATTTATGACTGTTTGTTTTCTTAAGATAATTTTTGTACTTGTGTATCTTTGATTAACAGGAACCTGCCATCATGGGATTGCTGTTACCAGCCAATGTGCTGAAGTGAGCTGGATTTTCCCTCCGGTTTAAGCCCCACCCCTCCCCCAGGGGCCACACCCCCCTCCATCCCACCGGAGGACCAGCAGTCATGGCGGGAATCAAGCGCGGGTACGACGGAAAGATCGCAGGACTATATGACCTGGACAAGACGCTCGGCCGTGGCCATTTCGCCGTGGTCAAACTAGCCCGTCACGTCTTCACCGGCGAAAAAGTGGCTGTCAAAGTAATTGACAAGACCAAGCTTGACACTGTCGCAACCGGTCACCTGTTCCAGGAGGTCCGTTGTATGAAACTGGTCCAGCACCCCAACATCGTTCGGCTCTACGAGGTCATCGACACGCAGACCAAGCTCTACCTGATCTTGGAGCTCGGTGATGGTGGTGACATGTTTGATTACATCATGAAGCATGAGGAGGGACTGAACGAGGAGCTTGCAAAGAAATATTTCGCCCAGATTGTACACGCCATCTCGTACTGTCACCGGTTGCATGTGGTTCATCGCGACCTGAAGCCGGAGAATGTGGTGTTCTTTGAGAAACAGGGCCTGGTCAAGCTCACCGACTTTGGCTTCAGTAATAAGTTTCAGCCGGGAAAGAAGCTGACCACCAGCTGTGGCTCGCTGGCTTATTCTGCCCCTGAGATCCTGCTGGGAGATGAGTATGATGCACCTGCTGTGGGTAAGTGTCTTTGTAACTCTGCATAGTAGCTCAGCTCAGTAATTCTGACTCCAAACTTCAAAACAAATAAATGCCTATGACATTTATCCCAAACAATTATTTATCACATTCACAACTAGGAAACTGTCTGTACCCCCATGCTAAAAATTTATATCAGAGTTGTTATTGTTACCTAAAACTAAAACCATAAAAATAGATTGATTTGCACAAAATAAACATTAACTGAAGTAAAATATTATATAGAAGTCTTTACACTTACTTAAACCTTAATTTTATAAATATAATTTAGATTGATTTAAAAAAAAATGGGGATGCACCGAAATGAAAATTCTTGGCCGAAACCGAAAACCGAAAAAGAGGAAACCAAGGCCGAAAACCGAAACACCGAAAGAATTATGCCAATTATTAGTACCATTGCATTTATGGCTATGACTGTGTACTAATCTTACTAAAATCAAGGCATTGCAATTGCATAAATTAATATTAAAGTTTCAAAGAATAAATCAATTATCAAATCAAACAATTATTATCAATCAAGTATTACGTTACTTAAATAACATATACATATATCTTACTGCCTTTGTTTAAATTGTTTAAATTTTTATAACACATTATCTTGTGGATCCATCAGTTCACATTTACAACTCTACGTGTTTCTCTTCCAGCAGGAGGCGCTGTCAGAATGGTACACAAAGCAGCGCAGCAAATGACTTTGAAACGTGCAGCGCTCATATTTATTCATGGATAGCCTTTTGAAATTTCATCGCAATTATTGTCTTTCAGTCCCCACATTTAAGACAACCTGAAATCATAATTAAGACTTTCTTAACCCCTAATAACACTGCAGTCATCAATGAAAATTAAGAGCTTTATTTCAAGAACCGACTTTCAAGAACAAACCTTACACAAAATACTTTTTCCCACCGTGTTTGGGGCACAAGAAAAATATTAGGGGACTAAATTAATATCAGCATATGAAGTATAATCGTCTCTCATTGTCTCTGAGAGAATGCATTTCAGATGCTGAAAGCACTGTCAGTTTTTACTTTTACTTTAACATATTACGCAGTTTTCACGTTGCTTGTGTGATATCCATTGGCTCACCTCCATGGTTTAAAACATAAATATTTATAAAAATACAGTATATAGAAGAGACATATCTTTAAAATATTGCGACGTAACACCAACGTAAAGCCATTTTTTTTCACTCACTGAAAGCTACTGCGCACAGTGCGCCGATCTCTGCTCTCATCACTGCACGCACGACTGCAGACACACCCCCTCTTGAAATTTCGGCATTACAAATTTTGAAAATCGCTATCCGTGGGTCTTTCTCAGATATACTGAAATATGTCCACACCACAGACGTGTTGCTTCAGACAAGCACGTGCAGGCAGCGGTTTCTGTTTGCGTCAACATACTGTTTCGGCCATGTTGTTTCGGTGATAAAAATCTTTCGGCCGAAAACCGAAAATGCACTTTTGGGCCATTTTCGGCCGAAAATTTTCGATGGCCGAATATTCGGTGCATCCCTAAAAAAAAAAAGTTGTTTTGTGTTTGTGTTGGAGCCAGTAAAACTGGCATCTAAGCCAAGTGGAAATTTGACCTCATCAGGCAAGCAGGAAAAAAATTTTTTAATGTTGAGCCTTAAACAAAGTTAGTGAATGTTTTGGGTCATAGACATCTCAGGGCCCCAATATACTTTAAGCGAAATTGAAGGACGAACTGATATGACGTAATTTCAAACAAAATCAAAAAATCATTTGTGTTCATTTTGGGAGTTTAAAATGGCTTGCCATTGAACTTTCCGGAAAAGTTTGTTCCGGCTGCAACACACCTTCGTACCACCATTGGTCCATGACAATTACCTCATAGAAGGTATGCGCTGAGGCTCCGGCTTTTTCATGCTGAACTCTTTTCTGGGTTAATTTCGCAGCGCATATTTACATATTTATCGTTGCTTTCATTAGAGTTGTCAGCATTGGGATGTTTGCTAACTGTGTACCTCTGCTCTTGTATTTCGAAATGAATAACGAAAAGGAACTTAGTTTTGAGTAGATCGTAGAACCAATAAGAGGTCTGTAATTTGACCCAAGATCTTACTGTGGTCACATTGCCAAACAATACGATTTGCCCATTCGATCACATATTTTCCATTAAGCGCCACCTATTGTCACAGAGTATATTTGCATTTTCAATCAGACGGTCTTCCGTATGCGAAAAATTGGCTGAATTTTTGTGCTGAACATTCAGGTTTGTGTGAATGTGCTTGTACAATTACCATAGCTAATTAACCAACAATGGTTCCTCACTGTTTATAGGTGACTTCTAACTGAAAAAAAATGTGTGAAAATTGAGTTAGTGTTTGTAACATAAATGCATTTGCCATATGGTAAACTATCCCAGAGTGAACAGGATTGATCAGTGGTTTATCAGCAGCTTTATCTATTGATTTATTGAATTATCTGGTACTGTAAGGCATCTCAATACTGCTGCCAAAAACACGGTTTAACCTCTTCATCAGAAAACATGTCAGAACAACCCCCTTAACCCTAGATACTCCAAATGCTGTTCTTCTTGTCAGTTATGAAGGGGAACTGTCATTTGAGCTTCAAGTTCAGGATCATTAGGCCATGGATTCCTGAAGTGCGTTGGCGGATTCCTTTCATCATTGCCATGTTAGCTCCTCAGGATAATGAACACAAGCCTACAAGTTGATGCAGGCTGGGATCTAACCTTTTCAAGGCTAAGAGGTGGTAGAGGCGTTAGGCATGTCGGAGCATGCACAGCTCCAATCCATCGACTGGCCAATACAGGGCGACTAAGGAGAGAGAGTCCTTTCTAAGCATCTTTCAAAAGCACCTCCTGCATTTTTTTTTGAACCATCAACTCATTAGCCCCTTTCACACATCAGTCTTTACTGTTAAATGACCATTGAGAGATTGAGTGAACAGGACCTTTTCGAAAATTCCGGTAAATTTGTTCTGGAAATTTGCAGATATGAGAAGTTGTAACATTACCAGAAAATTACCAGTAATGTACTCTGTGTAAACACAGAATGGGGCCCTGTTTACACTAGTGCGTTTTTGTTTTAAAATGGTGTTTAAAAATGAAAACGATCTATATCTACACTAGCGTTTTCTCTGCGTTTCAGAAATGATCTCTGTCTACACAATCGTAAATGCAAGTCATATGACCATTTATGCAGGTACAACCATAGATATGTATAGGTAGATGCCCTATTTTGTAAATGGAGGACGTGCTTGGAGCAGATTAAGGGGGAACATACTTATACATATCTATGGGTACAGCAACGAGCATGATGTTATTGTTTACATGGTCGTCAAGGATACGCAAAGAGGCACAGAAAGGTACCAAAAGCAACTGCATGAATGTGAATGTTTGACACAAAAATGAAAACATCAATACTGACAAAAAACACTGACTGTGCATACCCCTCCATGTTTACAAATGATGTCACACAATTGACCGGTATTTTTAAACTGATGTATGGATGGTGCTTTACCGGTAAAAAGACATCATTGCCTTGTGAACAGCGCAATTTTATATTTACAGGTATAGTTGTTTCTGTTAATTTTGTGGAAATTAACTGGTATTGCTAAAGGGACTATTAAGAGGAAAGATGACCAAAATTATTTGTGCCTGCCCTGCTGTTATCATAGATCTAGCACTTGATATGAAATATGCAAATCAGATAATGCCTTTTCATTTAATTAATTATTGCAGCTATGATCATGATGACAACTGTACACAAGTAGTTTTAACAAAATAAATTATAATTTATATATTTATATATATTATATTTATATTTATTATAATATATTTACAAATAATTTGCCAATATTTAGCTAAATATATATAAGATTTTTAACAAGATATAAGTTTTTTTTTTATGACAACTTCTCAAAATTAGTTTATTTAATTAATTCATTTAAGTGAGTGTTTAAAAATCTTCAACATTCACTTAAATAAAAAATAAATTTTGCAGTAATAAAAGTCACTACATTAAATGAAGCAAATCTCAAAATAAATATGCATTTTTTTTTTTAAATACATTATTGTGGTGAACTTTTTAATGTTTTATTTTTAGTTTATTTTGGCATAATCTAGAATTTTATCTGCCATTACATAAAAAAGCAAGTATTAGCTTGTCTGTTTTGACCGCACATCTAATGTCAGTGTATCCCTAATAAAAAAACAAATATCCATAGGAAAGATGATCAAAGAAAAAATCTTGAACAGGGACGCATCAGGTAATCTTAAACAAAGAGTTGTGTTCATGCGTGGTGCAGAGTTATCCCTGCACACTGTCACTGATAGCATAGTTAAATCGTATTGACACTGTATCTCTGTACACATTTGTATGGTAACTATCTGTCACAACACTGCAGTTGTTGAGGCATCGTCTTTGGTTAATTGTATTTCCAGCCCTTATACAGGCAGGTGGTGGGACAGTTAATCCGTTCTTTGTTTGAGCTGAGTTTCCCTGCTGGAGCCCTGATTAAACACTCTTTATTGACACTGTCAGCGTGATCAAATAGACATTGTGCTCTGATGCCGGTGGGTTCCCTGCTGAGGTGATTTCTGGTTTCACTTCCTAATCAATAATAATTTGTCCAGTGTTTGGCAGGGAACCTGTTTAATATCTCTTCGTGCTCCTGGAAAGATACATCTCTGTAAAACAGAGACAGGCTGTGTAGACAGGTGTATTTTGGACCCTAACTCTCAGGCCCTGTATTTGTGTGATTTTGTTTT
Organism: Garra rufa; assembly: GCF_049309525.1. NCBI lineage: Eukaryota > Metazoa > Chordata > Actinopteri > Cypriniformes > Cyprinidae > Garra > Garra rufa. The sequence continues at coordinate 35,009,073 of NC_133369.1, forward strand.
GTTTTTGTTTTTTGTAATGTGAATAAACCAGGAGAAGGGATAGTTCAATATCTAATGGGTTTATCCCTGTGCTAAGCTAATATTGTTCAATTTACTTGAATTGCAAGTGTCTTATTTTATAAAAGGCGTAATGTTTTTCTCCAAAAGCTTTTTCTCCAGTCCAAATAATTTCAGCTCCACTACAATGAGATATTAAGTAAAACCAGGATAAATGCTATTATTTCACAGATGTCAAATATGTAAGACAATTGGCCTAACATTGTGCTGTATTGTGGTTGTGTGTAGCAATATTTCTGTTTGTTGGGCAGAATTTTTAACAAGATTACAAGGAGATATACAGTTGAAGTCAAAAGATAACATACACTTTGGAGAATCTGCAAAATGGTAATTATTTTACCAAAATAAGACAGATTATACAAAATACATGTTATTTTTATTTAGTACTGACCTGAATAAGATTTCACAAAGGCATTTACATACAGTCAACAAGAAAAAAGTAATAGTGGAATTTATAAAAATGACCCCGTTCAGAAGTCCCACAAATTCTGTTGTTTTTCAGCATGTTTGTGTATTTGAACCCTTTTCAACATTGAAAGTTGATTTTGAGATCCATATTTTGACACTGAGGACAACCAAGGGACTCATATGCAACTATTACAGAAGGTTCAAATGCTTACTGATGCTCCAAAAGGAAAAACGATGCATTAAGAGCCAGGGGTGTAAACTTTTGAGCAGAATGAAGATGTGGACATTTTACTTATTTTGCCTAAATATCATTTTTTTTATTTTTTTTATTGAGTACTGCCCTTCAGAAGCTACAGAAGATACTTACATGTTTCCCAGAAGACAACATAAGTGAAACCATGATTTGGAAACATGAAACCAAAAGTTTTCATACATTGTGTTTCCTTCTGGAGCGTCAATGAGTGTTTGAGTCTCTCCGTTGTCCTCAGTGTAAAAAGACGGATCTCAAAATCATACAGTCATTGTTGAAAAGGGTTCAAATACACGAAAATGCTGAACAACAAAATTTGTGAGACCTGAAGGATTTTTCTGAAGAACAGCAGGCAGTTTAACTGTTCAGAACAAAGAAGGGACTCATGAACAATTATGACTAAACAAAAGAAAACACAGGATTCAATATCAATATCACAATATCAAGTTTATGTAAACTTTTGAATGGGGTCATTTTTATAAATTCAACTATTTTCTTTTGTGGTCTATTTCTAAATGTCTTTTATGTTTATATTCAGGTCAGTGCAAAAATAAATAAATAAATATGATCCCTCTTATTTAATTAAAATAATTGACATTTTGCAAATTCTGCAAGGTGTACGCAAACACTTGACTTCAACTGTATATGCTGTATGATACAGACATTAAGTGCAATTCTGTTTGTTAATTCAAGGTGAGCTAATTGCTACTGGCATTGACAAAATACTTATAGCTGGTTTTGACCTTCAGTCTTGAATTGCTCATTTTGCAATCACTTTTCAGAAGAGAAATATGCACTGGTTTAATGGATGCAGAGTTTTCTGCAGTAATGGAAACACATGCAAACATGTCCTAACCTTGGCTTCTCGATCTTCATTAAAGTGATGAGCAGTGGGATTCATTTTCAGCATAATTAATCTGTGGGGTTTATTTGGAGACTCTGGAAAGGGGCCTTAATACATTTTGTTAGAGCTTAATATTAGGACAAATATACATTGTAATTTTTTTTCGCACAGTAGAAGTCGAAACATAAATCACTGCAGCTGTATCTGTAATCTTGTGATATAACATTAATGGATAGATATAATTTTTAGAAACACTTTTTACATTTCTGTATCTCTCTCATTTGTCCTTGAAGCAGGCTGTAGCTAGTTAGATGCTTGACTGTCCTGACCCATCCTTAATTTATTGAAATTACATTTGTACCTTGACATTGACATTTTTAAGCCTTCTACTATAATAAAAATGAATGAGCTTTTACACTAAGGAATGGCAATTCTGAAAGGAATCTGACTTTTCCACTTCGGTTAGTTGATTGATAGCATGATGCTTGATGATATCTGATTAAAAAGACTGATGAAAATGTTGAATCATACCTTGACATGTCTGTTCTTGTTGGTTTCTTCAGATGTCACTCCTGAACTCTTCACTTAGAGTCAAGCCCAAGTTAACATTTACACCTGAACGAGTCTTTTCTCAGGGAAACCATGCGCAACAGGATTTGAAAACATTTCCCACGATCATTGAAAACCTGTTTACATTTTAAAATGATGAATTTCAGTCATGGGAAACTTTTTTTTCTTTAAAATTTAAATTTCTCTAAATTGAATGTTATTGATTGATTATTTAGTTCAATCCAGATGCTGGTTTAGTTAATACTCTTAATAAAATTAAAAAAATCAACACCATATGCATTGTATGCAAAAATTGCAAAACAGCAGATTTCCTGTTGTTTGTCTGTACAGTGTGTGAACGGGCCTTCGCTGGATTGACGCTAAAAATAGACTTTAATATTTGTCTAACACTGTCTGTGTTTAGCTAGTTTTTAAATCAGCAGCCTCAGAGACAGACTATGTGATTATTAGACTAGCGGGTATTTATTTATATATGAGTTTGTGTAATCACAAGGCTTTTATTCCAGGTGACATACCTGCCTCTGTTTCAAATCAAATGAGATCACTGAAGTATGTGTAACAAGCAGCACATGGAAAATCGTGTCCTTGGATGTTGTTAATTAAGTAGCGTCCATATTAAGTGATGATAGAATAGTAGCTTCTTTGCGTCAACATTATGTCCTTGTAATCTTAAATATTTATTATTTATAGCGAAGCTCAAATTTTCCATGTTTTTCTTTAAGCTCTGTAGTGTTGACTTTGGTTCGATTTGTTGTATGATAATCTAAACACCGGAAACACAAGCTGAATTCCAAGATCGTGAACACTGATGTCTGTAAATTCAGTCTTGACCGTGGTTTGTTAGTTTATTGGCTATATGACAGTAAGGCTTTTGGTTTGTTTTATATGTTACATTCCTGCTTTGTCCTGCCTTAAACTATATCAACAAAACTATATTGATTAGAATTTTTTTTGAAAATGTCTCCAATTTGTATGTTCAGGCAAGTCACATCTAAACGCCTTGTAGTGGCCTCATGTGTGATGTTTCTTTTATAGCTGTCTCTATCTAGAACCCTGTCCATTCAGTCATCTGAAACCATCACCAAAGGCAAACGTGTACATACTGCGAGAAACACACACACACACACACACACACACACACACACACACACACACACACACACACACACACGTAAAGACTGATAGCAGAATTGCAGCTTGTGTGTGAATGTTCTCAGCTTTCTTCCACACTTCCAGCAGAGTCCCTCAGCTCAGGTTCACTTCCTAGAGTGTCTCACGCCTGCTATAAATGACTTTATCTGAAGTTAACTTTCATCAGAGCATCATGAAATGGCACGTACGCTATAGTATTGCATTTTTTGTTAATGATTTTTAGACTCGTATTTAACAAAAAAGAATTATGTAGAGAAATTTGACCAAAATTAAACAAATTTAGATTTATGCAGTTTGGGTGGATTTTAAATGACTTTTCAATATAACCATCACCACAAAGTACGTTACTACATTAATGTGGTAATTTTTACAATATATACACTAACAGTCAAAAGTTTTTGAACAGTACGATTTTTAATGTTTTTTAAATAAGTCTCTTCCGCCCACCAAGCCTGCATTTATTTGATCTAAAGTACAGCAACAACAATAACATTTTAAAGTATTTTTACTATTTAAAATTGTTTTCTATTTGAATATATTTTAAAATGTAATTTATTGCTGTGATCATCAAAGCTAAAGCTAAATTACTTCATTCTTCATTGTCACTTGATCCTCCAGAAATATGCTAATGCTGATTTGCTGTTCAAGAAGCTTTTTTGTATTATTATTAATATTTATCTATTAGCGAGTATGCTTTAAATTGATTAAAAGTGATGATAAAGACATTTACAATGTTACTGTTTTAGATAAATGTGACCCTGGACCACAAAACCACTCATAAGGGTAAATATTTTGAAATTGGGATTTATATGTCATCTGAACATTGAACAAATAAGCTTTCCAATTTCAATTGATGTATGGTTTGTTAGAATAGGGCAGTGTTTGGTTGAGATGCAACTATTTGAAAATCTGGGATGTAAAAAAAAAATCTAAATATTGAGAAAATTGCCTTTGAAGTTATCCAAATGAACCAAATGACCTACTTGGGTAGGTCAGAAATACCAGTACTGTGTCAATACTATTATTATTTTTAAGTAACAATACCAGTCTTGCTACAGTATAGGAAGTTCAAAGTGCTAACATTTGATCTGCTGTCTGAATGACAGGCGCCTGCATTCGAGCAATCGGCACATGCTTCATGGGGCCGATGCGTAGCTTATGGTATGCTGCTGTGCGTGTGAACAATCAAATGCAAGTTCCCATCCTTGTGTGGTATTGATATAAACAGTCAAAACAAATTGCTGCATTAGGCCTTGGCAGTGCATTAGGTTAATAGACCTTGCTGCTGCTCTTTATTATGTCATTAATATTAATAAAGCAACAATATTGGCCAGAAGAAAAGATAACCACTCACTGCTTTTAATTTATTTCTTCATTACTGACTGTTTGCTCGAATAATGATTGGGAAAGTCTTGGAACATTGTTTACTTTAGTAATGCTT